>NW_009193646.1:82241-111846 GCF_000690835.1 Fulmarus glacialis | reverse complement strand
TGCTGGCTGGGGTTAAACCATGACAGCAGCCTATCTGAGCAGCCAGTGGCATGAGGAACTTAGATGAGAAGCCTTGCAAAGACACCAGTGCTCTTTTTCAAAGGACCGTGTCCCAGGATTTCTCTCAACCATGGCAAAAGTCAGTGACCACATCCATTTTGACAGAGAAGTGATTTTACCCTAAAAGCAACCATGCCACTAGCGCTGGCTAATCAGAGTGCCGGCTGGTCCTGTCCATGCTACCTGCCTGCCCTCCTTGCTGCCGCCCCCTCACGTCGGTGCTACAGTCAATGGAAAAGGTAAAAGAAGTATACGCAGCTTGTTGTGTGCGTGTCTTCAGTCAGTCCTTTCCGCACACAGTAGTTTCCTTTAGAGAACATGGCAATGAAAGGGAATTCGTTATTATGATGGTGTTACACAGGATTCAGGTGATATAAGGAAAAACATTAGTAATACCATCTTCCAACTTTTAAAATCGTTGGACAGTGTAGTATTGGGAGTTTGCTATGAAATTACATAGCAACAAGGCCCAGATTTAACAAGAACCAGATTTAATAGTGCAGTTAAAGAGAAGCCTAAGGTTTTATCTAGTGAGAATGCTAATGAGAATGAGCTTGTCATATTAAAGAAAAAAAAAAAAAGTAGCTGTAGGGCATCCCAGGAAAAGCTTTCTGGAGCCTTGGACTTTGCTAAATACACAGTAGGGCAAGCCAATATTTTTAAAGACATTTTTTGTCTCCTGAAGGGAATATTTCTGTGAAATACATGTATGTAGAAAACGTTACCTTATATTTCACTCGTAGCCCATGAAACAAACAGGTTTCTCTTCCATAGGTGTCAATTTGCAGCGTAGAAGATATTTATTTTCCCTCCTGGAAGACCAGCGGACTCAGCCACTGAGAAAAGGGTCGCGCTAAACCGGATTCGGCAGCTGCGCAAGGCAGCCCGTGCCCTGCGGTGGCTGCAGCGGCAGCCCCCGGGAACAGCGAGCGCCGGGTGTGCTCCGACGGGACCGCGCACAGCGAGGCAGGTCTGGGCAGCCGCGCTGAAAACTAGATCTACTCTGGGGACTTTACACGGCGTGGGTCTAGTTCTTGTTATAATCGGCACAGAGGGGGTGAAATGCAGTGGTACTTGGCCAGCAGAGCAGTCTCTCCAGGAAGTCTCCCATGGTTAAATGGTGGCTTCAAGGGGGTCTGTGAAGAAATGGGTGGGGGGGACTTGAAGATGAAAGCTATGCCCTCTTCCAGTGAACTTGGCTGGTGGATCAGCGCTTAGCAAACAAGAGTTTTGCAACAATCAATCCTTTCCCACACGTGGGAAGCCTTCTGAAAGTCAATCTCCACTACGTCAACTGACAAGGAAAGTAAGGGAAGATCATGGGAAGCCACTGGACGGCAGAACAAATTCAGAGCCTTTCAGCAGTGAAGGCAAAACTGATTTTTGCCACTACAAGGATGAGGCATTGAGATTGCAGAAAAGATTTTCGGTGACATGGAAAGTAAAGGCTGGACAAAGACTGTTGTTGATACATAGAATTTATGTAGGTTCGAGAGGAGACTGGATGTGTTGCTGCACTCATAGGAAAACTATATTTGGCCTGGGAAATTACCAGCTCTGAAGTGATCGAATGCTGGGAGAGCACATCGTGCAGAGAGCACCATATGCTTTTGCCCTACTCTCATACCTGCCTCTGGCCGCTTTCAAACACGGGGCAGGAGAGACCTTTGGGCTGATCCAGCACAGCCGTTCTTGTGTCCCTGTGCACTGCAATGGGGATGCAGGAACGTGGAAAGTCCAGTCACCTCAGCTTGTAACTCTTGCTCCTGGTGCTGCCAATGGCTCCCTATTTTGCTTATGCCTCCGGCCAGCCTGGTTGGGTGACCAATGTTCAGACTACGAGCAATTAAACACTTCTCTCCAAAATCTCCTCATACCATCCTGTACAGTTGCAGAGAAACAGCACCATCCAGGCAGTGCATCCAGATTTTGCAGAACTGGTGGATGCATTTATGAAGGTTTGTGACAGCCACAAAGCTTCCGCAGTTTTAAAGATAAGTTTTCTGCCGGTTTTGGAATAAATACAAGGGGGCAGTTGTCTCTGTGTAAGAGCTAACCCTAACTAATGTGCAGAAAAGGCCTTCTCAGACCAGCTGAAAAGGGCCAGCTTTTCTCAAGTAGGCATTTCTGCTGCCCATGCAAGACAAAGAAGATAAAAAAGAAATATCTGTAACTATTTAATTAGCAATATAAATATATAGACCTCCCCGAAGAATAACACCCTGAAACTGGACTTGGTGTTTTCCTATGACACTGAGAAAGAGCATCTGGATTCTGGTCCAGTGCAAAGTGAGCTGAAAGATATCAAAGTAAAATCCCTTAGTGACCTCCAAATGCCAAGCATTTTGGATACGGCAATAAAATGTAAACACTACTTTTGACTCAGGAGCCAGATGTCTGAGCCGCAGACCTCATGAACCGCAGATCTCTCGGGAGAGCGGGGCAGGGAAAAGCATGCCTTAGTGTTTGCCCTGCCCAAAAGCATTTATTATAGGTCAGTTCTGGGGACACACTGTCAATTTGGATGAACCTTTGGACCGGTCTGGTATCACTGTTCTTATGACTTTTGACAGGGAAAATGTAGCGAAACTCAAACTTGCCCAGCAAGTGTCTTGGGAATGATATATACTATTCAGATTGTAGTTGACTGATAACCTACATAATGTAGGAGCAAATCCTTCTGATTCATGAGTAAGCCTTATTTGTATCAGATTTCAACACACATTAGTAGCCTAATTCTTGTCATTATGCTCACACCATGTACAAATACAATCTTTTGTCTGACACAAAGGGAAAAGGTCAGGAGATCATGATTATAGATGATTGCCACAGCTATCCTATAATAAAAAACCCAGGTCCTATACTATATGACATGTGCAAGGTCTAAGGAGGCATGGACACTGGGGTTGTGGGTAGCAGTCCTTTGCACCAGGAGGACACTTGAGCTGCGCACTGCCACAGCTGGAGAAAAGCAAAGCATACTCATCTTTGACAGGCGGTCTTCCAAAAACCACAGCTTGGTCTAATCAGACTCTGACTCCAGCAAAACACTGACGGCTCTTTGCAGTTTGAACTATTTCTGTGCCCTCTTTCAGCTCTCTGTCCTCATCTCTGTCTCTTTTAACAGCTTGAAGTCGTACAGAAATAGTGACTAAAACAAATAACTATGAGTGGGAAATACAACAGATTCTCCTCCTCCTAAAATATATTTTGAGCTATATTTCGAATATTTTACAAATATTTGAATAAACACATGAATTACATGACAAATACATTCCCATAAAAATTTTTTTTAAAAAAATTATTTTTGAGCAAAGACTAATTTTAGGAAAGTAAATATCTACAGAAATACAGATATGTAGGCCTAACTAGTTACCTTTACTTTCTTCTTAAATCATTGTTGCTACATTCAAGCGACTCTATTCACATGCAATGAAACGCATAGATTAGGATTCCCCAGTTTGCTTTCAAAGTCTCCACTTGTCTCACTACCCATAAATGCACTTCAGCCTAAACCACTCTGGACTTGGTATAGAATACAAAGTGAACTTTGCTGTACATGCCAATACCGTTCTCTTCCGTGGCAGAGGTTTTAAACGGGTGCCTTTGGATCTCTTCCTCTGAGGAATTCTCTCATTGTTTAGGTATTAAAACCTCTCTGCACAACATTTTTGTCAAGAATGGAAGGGCTGCCAATAAAGGTTCCTACTACACTCTCACACTGTTTTTCTAATTCAATTTAATGCTTTTTAACACAGTCTCATTTCTTGCGATGTGTTTCGCACCACCAGGCACGGATCCACTAATAAAATTCAGTGCTCTGAGAGAGTATAAAACATGGTGCTCTGTTGCACGACAAAGAAAGGCAACTGGGATGGGGCACGGACGAGGCTGCTTCTCTCAAGCCCTGACACGTAGCAGTGCTTCTTTTGGCTCTTGCCAGCAAAGACCTTCCCCCATATCTGGCTTTGGAAGCAAATGTCCAGCGATATAGCTTCATACCTGCAATCAGGCAGTCAAACCTCTGCTCAAAATGAAGATACAGGATAAAGACCAATAAAAGGTAAAGAGCTAATATAAATAGCTGTGGATTTCTGGAAGTTCTTTGGTCCTTAAGAATGTAAAGGCTGTCATTTCCAATCATTATAAAATGCTGAGAGAGAAATAAACATCCCTGATTTTAAGGCCAAAGGCAGATTATCAGGTTATCAACTCTGTAGGTGGTTATCTTGAGGCTATTGGCTGTCAGGGCAATTTGGGCATTCCCTTAGGCTGGTATCATTTATGTCAAAAAACAGCTCAGCTGACATTAAAAAGACAGAGAGGGAACTGAACCATCCTTTCATTCTTCTCTCAAGATGTACTGTTTTCAAGAAAATTCCTGTGCTAGGCTCAACAATAGAAAAGCAAGAATTGAATCACTACAGAGGGAAATACTCTTGCTGAGTTCACTTGGTCATACTTAATATGAGAAGGTACGTATTCACTTCCTTTCCATTGCGTTCCTGCCTTGTTCTTTCTCTTTGAGGCAGATATTTGAGTTGCCCTTCAGCTCGCTTTCTCCTACCTAAGTAACCACTGAGGTTCCCTCTCTTCAATCCTACTTCCACCCATTCCACCAAGTCCCCAGAAACGTTTCAATAGTACTGGTTTTGCCTTGAAAGCCTGGTATTTCAAATACATTTCAGTAAACACTTGACAGAAAAAAAGTTGTTTGTCAATAAGGTCTATAATGCTCCTCCTTTTTTTTTTTTTTTTTTTTTTTTTAAGCAAATAGAAATCCAGAGGTGCCTGTATGTATTTCTACTGTCTGCAAAAAACAGACAGGTACAGAAGATGACACCAAAGGTCCCATGTTACCCCACAGGCTCTGGCAGCCACTCGACATCAGTGCTGGCATTTTTGTCGAGAAGCAGAGGTGCAGCCTGCATTGCAGCACGTCGAAAACTGCAACTGAGAATTAACAGCTGAAATTGTTCAGCAAAACTGGCTCTGAAGCTTGTTAGCAGTTAAGACACTTCACAGTATACCATAGTAGACGTTAGATATTTCCACTAATAGTAACGTTCTGTAAGCTGGAAGATATTGTTTATACAAAAGTGTATTCTAAGAATAATCCGAATTCAAATATGCATCAATATTTGAAACCATGGTGACACTTCATGCACAGATACAAGTTACAGTGCTTGCTTATGCTCTTCGCTTCTCAGAACTACTGGGAACCGCAAGGAAAGACTGTGATACTCACACAGATCTGCCTTTCTCAGATTTCTCATTCTTACGATTTTTACAGAGAGTGAGCAGCACGGGCATTCTTCACTCTGCAGGAAAATGACAAAGTTATTACCTGCATGAATATTAAATTGTTTATGCTTCATAAAACATGCCCTCCCATACGTGCGTGTTGCAATTTTCAAAGCCATGCAGCAAAATTAGAAGATGACCTACTTGCACTGCTTTGGAAGTTAAAACCATGTCTATGTAGAGTTAAAAAAAAGAGGCAGAAAAAGAGGAAATACTCCTCTGTCAGTGTAGGCTATTGATGGGACAAATAACAGTAGAGTGGATAGCACAGTAAAATGGTTTTAAATAAAATTAATGCTTGCATTACATGACAGGATATTTTAATTTAAAAGAAATCTTTATCAATAATTAAGCTGGAAAAATAAGCTAGCAAAGAATGAGTGTGCATGAGAAACCCCTCCATAAAACACCTGTAGACAAAAACAAAGTAAGTTTTCCATTCTCCTGAACAGTTGAAATTTCACATGGAAAGCAGATAATTTAATTTAGTAAAAATTCCAACTTTCCCTTTAAAATCTTTATCAGGAACCGCTCCCAGAAATGGTGGAGAGCAAATACATGAAAGGCTGTAAGGTGTTCAGCTATTGTGGTCAGGAAGAAGAAAATGAGGGGATACAAATAACTGTTAGGAGACAGCAACAATCTGTGGTAAAATATATAATCATGATGCTGTAGATTTCAATGTCTTAGTTATGTTCAAAAGAATCATGACCCCAGAGGAAAATGAAACTGTTCAGTGAGGCACCACGAGCACAAATGCAGCAGAATCTGCACAAAAGAGAACAACTTCGGAAGAGATGCTAACAAAACTTCCCCACCCAAACCAGATGCTGGATATTTGCAAAAAGGATCATTAGCTGAAACGTCGAGCACAGAAGGAAAGACAAATAACTAGACACAACCCAAACAAATTATTAATTCTTGCAGATTTTAGTACCTGAAACTTTAGCTATTGCTCCACTGGAAGTCATTACCTAATCCCTCTCCCACTCTCCACTAGCAAAATTACTCCACTAAATCCTTTAGGGAGATTATGTCACTTCTCTTATTTTTCCAGTTAGGAATTGACCCAGCTGAGAAGTTGGATGCAAACTCCCCTACCGCTCTTGAGTTACGACTTTGGTCCGTATTTTATGGCTCACTCCAAAACAGAAGGGCATGTTTTAATGTCTTCCATCTGGATTCAGGTTCTGGCTGGAACAATTATCCTGTCCCCCATCACCAAGAAGCCTCTGCTTTTACTCTTTCTCGTGAGGCTGCTTCAGTGGTTAAGGGCAGGGGGACGAGGAGAGAGGACAGTCCCATTCCTTGCTTTGTACACATAGTTTCCGCACAAAGACCATTGTGAGACTGTTCATTACTCTCCCCTCCTTTCAAAAGGAAGAACCTGTAGACCATTAGTGTTTCTTTAAACAGTGTGGTTAGACATGCACGCTTTTTATTTGTTAAGCCATGGGGATCCCACATCTGAGGTCTCCAAGCACCAATGCACGCTTATGCTAACACACATCCATGTTATGGAGAGAAGCTCTATAATCTCCATTTGACAGCAGGGGAAGCAGGGCACAGAATGATTTAATAACTTGCTCATAGTCAAACAGCAAGTTAATTTCAGAGCCGAGGAGAGGACAGAGCGTGTGACTCCCTGGAGCCCAAAAGGCAGTTTTAGGGCTTTCCCCACCTGGTTATGTTCCACAAAAAAAGTAACAATAAAAAAAACAGTCTCAGACATTATGGACAAGGGCAGGTCAAGACTTTCTTGGGTGTCAGCCATGCACAAATGTCAAACTAGGACCATCTTTGTGTCCATAATTAATCACTGTTTTTAGTCAGTGACTTTCCTGTGTACACCACTACCAGGCGGCTGGTAGCACAGCTACGTGGGCACAGCGTGTGACAATGCTCACAGCTGGCAGATGCTGCGCTCTGGAAGAGCCCAGCTTACATACTGCTTGCATCAAACCACAGATTCAGCCCGAATCCACAGCAAGCTCCTGTGAGGCACCTCAGACCGCTTCCCAGCCTCCCCGTGGATCACTCACTGCAGCTGAACTTCCCTCCACCACCAAAAGTGCCTCCACAGGGCAGACAATATCAGCAAAGCTATCAGTCAGCCTGACATAAATAAGTAAATACATACATGAATTTAGACTAACAGTTCCCAAGTCTTCGTCTAGGCACCAGAATCCCAATCGCAAACCCACCTCAGGTCATCTTCAGCTTCTAATGAATTATGGTCTGAATTGCCTCTTCTTACCTCACGAGCACTCCAGTATGATCCCATTGTGCTCCCAGCGGCATACAGGTCAGACACAGATGTCAATTCAGCATTAGAGGCAACAGCAAGCGACTCGCACGGTACCTCTGCAAACTTTAAGGAGGCACCTGCTGAGGAGCAAGTGGCTTATCCATGCCCCACCTTCCTCATTGCCTGAAAGGGAAAGTATGAAGAGAGAAGGGGAGGGATATTTGAGGTGTGTGCTGGGGGAAGGCTGTACGCACCAAGGTGCCAAGAGTTATTAGCTGTTTAAGATAAGGGGGTGATAACACACAGCACATAAGCATGGATACCTATGACCTGGCAGCCTAAGCAATGCACAAATCAGAGAAGATAATAGCAACTACCTGTAGGCTGGAGGAAAACAGAGCTCTACAGCACCCCAATCAACAGCCAAAAGTATTGCAGACAAAATAACTTTGAAAGACCTTCTATTTTAACAAAATTTTATTTATTTTCCTTCTCTTGGAGGTAGGGGAGTTGAGTTACTTGCTGGTAGATGTTTCCCCACTTTCATTCATATACTTGTCAGGTGGATATACATTTTCCTGCTTTCAGAACCCTTCCACAAACACAAAACTTCTGAATAAACCAAGACAAAAAGAACAAATTCTCCTCCAAATTAGGGCATACATTGATTCTTTTTAAATGCTAACATCTAGATGTCTTAAGCGTGATGCAGTCTCATCAAATTATGATATAAAAATTACACACAACTTTTCCATTTTCTGGCAGAAAACGGTGCAGCAGCAGATACGCAGGTGAATAGCTCTTGCACAGGTCCAGCTGCTAACGTGCCCAGCTGTCTGACATGAAACGACTGCTTGAGAGCTGCAGGAGGTGACACTATACACTCACAGTACCCATGACCTGTCTTCCCCTTCTACACACGTATCAGGAAAATGCACAATAAAGAGAGTCAGTTCTGGCCTTACAACTTTTCACTGAATGAAAATTACTTTCATCATTAATGATTTTAAGGATCAGGGATCTACTCTCAATACTCTTCTGACTGAAGATGTGAAGTCACACAAGATGACATTTCCATTAACGTTGTGTCTGGCAAAAAAAAAGACCCTGAATCAAACAAGCAGCTTTGGCTATTTGTCCCAAAACTGAGAAAACTGGTCTGAAAGTGGCTAAACTGGGACTGTTTTGTTAGCTTCTGCAGAGACTGAACTGCTGCTTCCTGAGCCGTTCCCCTGAGAAAGTCCAACCTGGGGATGAAGGGCTATGGTAGCATCAAGACTATGGAAGATGATGTCTGCCCACAAGGGAAAAAAACCTCACCAAACTCAACAAAACACAATTTAACTAAACAACACTGAGGAGCATCTAGTTGAGGTAGACAAAGAGGTAGGAAATGGCTGGCTGCCCTGAAAACAGCTGAGAAACAACTACTTCTTGAATAACTCTAGGAAAGAAAAAGGGAGGACTGACCTCCAGGCCTCTATCAGCTCGCCTACCCAAGGGGAACTCTTACGGGAGTTTCCTCCACAGCAAGTGCTGCAGAGCATGGCGCTGGAGGGAGCCTGTCCCAGACACTGGCTGTCAAGTGCCTCTGCTAGAAGAGGACCTAGCAGTAGTCCCAGTACAGGCGCCTGAGACAAGACATCTAGTGTGAACGTACAGCAAATGGAGAACCCAGTGACCCAAAATGTTGTGCCAATGTCTGAGAAGCTTCTATTTGGTTTGGTTCAGATTGTCTGAGATTTTAGGGTGCATCACAAATTCTGACAAGGGACATGCAGAAGGTGGAGCAGGCTGTAGGAGGGATCCTCAGAGAACTGTTTCCCTTTTCTCAGAAATATGTGTTTTCTGACCAGTCTGAGGCTGGTAAAACCAGGAAGGAGCAGGCGCTCACCGTTTACTATCAAAAAGTCAAGCAGAGTGTCTCATTCTGACAAAACAAATCCCCAAAGAGGGCCAACAGCTGAAAAGTGAACCTGATCCAGAGCACTCAGGGAGCCCATGGACTTTGCAAAGCTGATGCAGTACCCAGGTCTTTGCAGTAAGAGGACTCCTCTGACAAACATGACGACACCCTCCCTGGCAGACATTAAGGATTCAGTCACGATGCCCATTTTGACAGCTCAGATACCTTATTTGAAGCTTATCAGTGGCTTCTCAGATAAAAAGGTAGACAGAATTTTAGAAGATAAGGTTGAAATTGTCTATGTACCTTACTGGGAAATTTGTAGAGAGAAAAGACTCTTCTGTAGCTCTTGCCTACTGCTTTTAGGCCAGGCCACACAAGGAGGTGAGGCACTTCTGTAAGTCTCATCCTGCCTGGCCTTTGACAAACTCCCAGCGCTCAGCACCTGCCTTTCTTTCACAACGCTTCTGTGGGACTGTCACCAAAAAGACAGCAAAAAAAAAACTTCTTAACCAGCTCCAGTTCTAGAAAAGGCTACCTGTTTTTCTCCAGTAACTCGCCTCTGAGGAAGAATTCACACTGGAAACAGAAGCTACATGTGTCTCTCTGCTGGACCTTTCTTGGCCTTTAGTGTGTTTGAGTAGGTTCCCTTCTCCTCAAAACACCTGAGGTTTTGGTTTGGGGTTTTTTTTAATCCAAACAGTTAATATTTTTTCATAACATCTGAAAAACTGTCCAAAAGGGCAAAGGATTTACTTACTTACGAAAAGTCTCATTAGCTGAAGAGGAAGAAAAGTAAGGTATTTATTCTGCTATATATCCACATTCAGGTATGCAATGATGGTTGATCAACATCCATGCTTTGGTGGCCAAGACTCTTCTTTCTTGGGAATGACAGATGATTGTTTCCTGCAAACATCCATGCTTTGGTGGCCAAGACTCTTGTTTCTTGGGAATGACAGACGATTGTTTCCTGCGTTACAAACTGGTCTCCTGTACAGCTTGAAGAGGAGTGCTGCTTTTTGTTAATGGGTTGCTCATCAGGTCCTTTACCAGATGTGTGCACGCATCATTTAGTGCATTCCCAGGATGGGCATTTCTTCTTCTGTTCTTTGGCAACCGCACTGGTGTTTGAGAGCTGTTACGTTTTTGTGCTATGTGCGTATAAATCAGCTTTTTCCCCTCAGCCACTGCACTTCAATGTACTTGTCAAATAAGTAGTTAGGCTGTGGCAATCATATAATCTTAATTTGTACTAGCATACCTAGCAGCTGTATTTTACATTTTATCGTTGTTTAACAGCTGTGATGCAGTGAACAGAATATTGGTACCTTGCTCCATTTCTCCAGTGTGATTCTGTGTGTGCAATTACCATACATCCTGCAATCCCCTTCACGTGCTCTTTCAGTAATATTTCAGTTCACTACATTGAACAAGCCCCAGATGATGCTGAAGCAAAACTGCATTTCAGGGAGACAACTGCAGCACACGCACATGATCAGAGACAGAACACAGTTGATTGTGAGAGGAAATGGCAATGGTCCTTCAAAACAAATTCATAAGTTTGATTTAATTTATAAGAATAGATGTCATCAAAAACCTAAAAGGCCACCATCCATGCATCCGTCATTCAACACAAGTTTGAAAAATTAAATATCCTTCATAAGATATATATATTTCATGACAGTTCAGGACAAAAAAGCACCTGGGAAACAAAACTCTTAAAAGGTAGAACACCATTTAATTCAAGTTATTAAAACCAAGTAAAATGATTTAAATTGATACTGCATGGCTACCACCTTCTGTATCTGAAGGTGGCTTTATGGATTTGCTACCAATGGTTCCAACGAAATGCCAGAATATTTTGCAGATGAAAAAATACTAGCGACTAGCCACCAAGACAATAAGAGACTGCAGAGAGAGAGCTGAAACTATTTCCCTATCACACACGGCTGAATCTTCGCCTCTTGGGCGTCACAGTGAGATGGTGTTAACAACATAGACTGCTATGTTTGATATCACAACTCCCGACCAAAAAGCAACTACTGCTTAGTAAACCGAACCATGTGGCTTTGAAACAAATACTTCAAGTTTTCTTTTTTGAGAAGGCTACTTAGTTAGAAAGAGATGGCACCTGCCAAGAACAGTGAAGTAGCTATTGCATTTGATATACAATTCTGTGGTGTCATGATAAATACTCAGTAAGAGAGAGGAAGATGCTGTTCAAGCAGAGGACTATGCTTGTGACACTGGCTGGCTCGGAGCTTGTTTCTTCCGTGCCACAGCCGTGCGCAAGGCCTGAAGAATCACGTTCTCGTTGTTCATGATGTTGTAATTAGTCAGCTTCAGGAGCTTGTTGAAATCTTCTGCCTTCAGCGAGACCTCCCTTGTTGAGTACGGAGAGCAGAAACTGGAGATATCAACCTTGCCCAGTTCCATTTCAGCAGCACTACGCGACATGCCTGTCAAGGGAAAAAGAGGGAGGTGTTTGTATAGTCCCAGGGAATTACAATACTCTGATAGACTATGTCAAGAATAATTTAGAGAGGTCACAGATGCGATTGCTATGAAGACAAGTGCAGTGCTACGATTTCTGAAAAATCTACTTCTGAACAAAGCCTACTGGAATTTAAAAAAAAAAAAAAAGTGTCACTAAACATCATTCCATTGCAACCAGCACCTTCTACTGGCCAGCTCACAGCACGTCATTTCATCTGGTCACAGGTGCTTGTCTTATCCTGCAGGTTCTTGAGTAGAATGTATACTAATAGTAAAAGGAATAGGGAGATGTATAAGAAAGGAGGAAGCAGAAGATTAATAGCCTTGGAAGTCATCATAAAAACAAACCCTGCATCTCAAATACTGGTCCAAAAGGACGCTGTGACTGTATTAGTTCATGTGCTATTGCTTTGATTTTCCAGCATGTACAACCAACACGTTAAACAGCCCAAACAGAAAGCA
Source organism: Fulmarus glacialis (assembly GCF_000690835.1). Lineage (NCBI taxonomy): Eukaryota > Metazoa > Chordata > Aves > Procellariiformes > Procellariidae > Fulmarus > Fulmarus glacialis. The sequence goes on along the minus strand of NW_009193646.1, from coordinate 99,367 downwards.
CAGTGGCCCTCCATACAACCATTCCATATTGTACAGGTAATTCTCCCCTAGATCTGACTGTCATAAAAATACATAATCTGAAAAATATGCTTTGTTCTACACCCTGAAGTAAACTTTTGGAGATTACAAGAAGAAATTAGTTCCCATTCCTCTACTTCAGGAACACGTTTCCTCTTTCACTGAATTGCACCAAGACGCAAAATTATGCACAAGATTTCACCTGATTTTGCAAATAGTTTACGTTATCCCATTTTGCAATGTATTTGCTAGTAGAAACAAGGAAACAAAGGATTTTTGTTTTAGGATGAGGAAAAAACACCTAGGGAGTAAGAAAGTTCATTGGGTCAATAAAATTAGCAGGGTACTGTTAACTTACCAGGTGCTACATATCTTTGGAAGGTGTCATTCACTAGAGGAAAATAAAGCAGCAGAGGAGCTCCTGGGGTGTCTGCACCATCGAACATGTAGCACTCTTTCAGGTTCTTCTCGTCGTCCTTCAGCCCGATGCTGGGAAATGGAATTCCCTGCTCCGAGAAATATCTGCAAGCCTGCTCCAGGGGCTGGTCATGGCCCAACAGCAGCAGCGTAAGGAACAGAAAAGATACCCAAGATCAGGCTGCTGCCAAAGCCCAGTAATTCATGCCAAGTTGCACAAAATAGACTGATAGCGCTGGACCTCTGGGAATAACGTGAGCACCCGCAGCCCCAGGGACTGCTCTCCTGTTGCCCGAGGAGCTATTTGAAAATAGTCTTACAGGAAAACCCCCAATATCAAGATGGTAAAGAGGGTTTAGATATGTACTAAGGCACGTCTCTAAAATGGGAATATGATTTAGGAACAGAACAGATGAATTCAAAGTGTGTTATAGAGCATCATTACTTAAAGGAGAAATAAGTCAGAAAAATTTAGATCTAAACAAAACTAATTTTGCGGCCCAAGACAGTAAGATTCACAATCAAGTTACAGCAGTTTATATGGCAATATAACTGTATGAAGTTTATATAGCAGTATAACTTGTGAGTTGACCTCAATAGACTTCAGCAGGGTTTTGAGACCAACTTACCCATTTCTATAACTTTGAATTTTAGAAATAATATGAGATTTCAAGCTAATATATTTTAGGTCTCAAAATATAGCACTAAAAGCATTCATCAGAAAGCTCGTTTGTGATGACCAACTTTGTTAAATTATCTAACAAAACACTGAAGTACCACTTCAGTTTGTGTGAATTAAATATTTCCAAAAGAAAGAAATGTAGTGCAAGTTATTAGATATGCTCTTTTTCAACTATAGTACAGAGACAATTTTTTTTTCACGTGGCATCACAGCGTAACAACAGCATTAAAGTATCTTCCGCTTGAGACAATGACAGAACCTTAACCAGTGAACTTTGTGTTTTCTGTGGTGCCCTTCAGGGACAGGTTTACAATTACAAGTATATATTTGGAAGTCTAAATCTGTCTTTTTACATGGTGAATGCCACTTTCAAAATCTATATAACCATTTTAACCAAATGGCATTTCTGCAAACATAGTAAATGCATTTGATATGTTGCTTCAAGCCTGCTACATAAGGAGAAAAATTGTATTTATAAAAATAGAGATGAAGAAATTCTTCACTCGCTAGGTTGTTCTTGGACAGTTAGAAAATCAAATATTAAAATAAAAAAACAAATAAATTTTTATATGTTTAAGGAAAATGCAGATTAAATTCAGCATTTGAATCACAAACAAAGTTTTTCCAGCTATATTTGTGCTATAAAATCTTACTTATAATTGCAATGGAAGTTGCAGCTCAACCGTCATAACTTCACTGTGCCGCTCTATATTTCACTGGTGAAGCACTTAGGACTATTTCAAAAGTGGTTTGAGAAAAATAGAGATATTTTCCCCTCTGGGAATTTCCATTCTTCTTCTAAGGTTTGGAAACTCCATGTTACTAAATTCCTCTAAGTTTCACATTTTACAGCCACCTGTCTGAAAGTTGTGGAAAGCAAAGGAAAAGCCATTACTAAACAAAGACAGTTTTAAGGCTTCTCACCACGGTCTGTGATCCACCGGTGTAATTTAAGTGTATGATGACGTCCACTTTCCTCTCTGGTCTCATAAGCGGTGGACAGCTGGTTTCAAAGAAGAAAGCTGCATCCACCAACTCCAGGTGCTCCGAGTTGCCTCTCAGGTCATTGGGAGAGGTGTCTAGCAAAGTGTCTAAAGGGAAAAAGATTCAGAGCTATTAGCAAACTGCAGAAAGACATCTGTCAAGTTAGAAAGCAGAAGGAAGGCGAGCTTCCCTCCCATCCAGGATTTTCCCTTTGCTTTAGGATAGCATGCAGCAATCCTAAAGCTCCCTTCAGCCTCTCCGCTCACATTTTGTTGGTCTTTCCAAGCCCACGAACAGCACCAAACCCGTGGCAAGTTTTCCTTACGTGCAGAGCCCCACCCCAGTGATTTTCATCCCAGTGAGGACTTCCAGTACCAAACGACACAAAAATTGAACATTTGTGTTACTGGAAGTGAAAGATGTGAGGAGTTACCTTCGTCCTCCCTCCTCTCCTCCCAGCAAGCACTAACAACTAACCACAAAACCCGCTCAGTTCTCTTCAGGATGTACAAACACCCCTTGTTATATCCCAGCCCCCGTGCCTGCCCCAAGGACCGCTGAGGACGTGGGCAGGAGCGCTGTCCACACCTTTCCATTTTGCGAAATGCTCCTGCTGGATGTACTCGTTGTGCATCTGGAAGCCCCTCAGGAAGTTGTGGTACTTGGAGACGGCAGGGCGGTCCGTCAGGATATCCCGGAGAGCCGTGGAGAGGCCGCTCGTAGGAGTGAACATGCACGTAGCCATCTCGTATGGCTTCTCGGGCAAGTCCGGTTGTTCCTCTAGAGATACATGGCATAAATGACATGCAATTGAATTATACCCACAGGTGAGAGGAGGCTAGGCACAAAGAAGAGAAAGGGCCAGCGACTCTTCTGTATCAACAGTAATCATGTGTGCACAGCTCTCAGCATTGCATTATTTTTCTCCATGGTCTGTAGTGAGTTCCGGTCAATCTCTTGACAAAACATAAAATTACTTTTGTTTTCTAAACCGTGGTTGGCCATGTCTGACTAAAGGAGCATTTTTCTTATAAAACAACATGATCTTGGTACACATTAAATTCACTTTTCCAAGCAAACAAAAACAGGGAAAATAAAATTATTTATGTACTTGAGAGAATTACTGCTTTTAGTAGTACCTACCTTCCATGTAAGTTAAATCTGAAATTCAAAGCTTATTTATAAAATCAGAAGAAAAATTTAAATGTTTTATGTTTAACTTAAATATTTTTACTTTTAAAAAACAATTTGTTCAATTTGGTTTGGGTTTGGCCAGCTGAATTCAACACAAACTTGCAAATTATTTATATAAACCCAAACATAAGGGTTTGGGGGTTTTTTCCCAAAAACATAGTCTACAGAATCCTGACCCAAGTCTGTTCACTATGAAATCACTGACTTTGCCTGAATTTTAACATGAAGATGCTCATGAGTATTTTCGAGAAATGGTCTTTCAGTACAGAGCTGCCTCTCTCAGCTGGTGTAATAGAGCTCCGCTCCATTGACTTCCTTTGACCTCTACTAAATTTTCCAGTTCAGTCAGATTTTGAGGGAGGGGTGCGCTATGCAGGACAAACAGATGTTGGAAAAGGAGGTGCTCAAGCTTCTCTCTGGCTAACAAATAGTTGACATGAGGCTTTGACAGAAGTTGTTCTTTCCAAGTGTTTTAACACAACACTTTAGGGACCACCTTATGTATCCATCCCTATCTCCTTTCCATCAAGATCTGTCTGATGGTGGCTTTCCTTCCAGTAACAATCTCACTATTTTACTGAGTAGCCAGTGCTTTGATATATCAAGTCACTTTATTTTCCCAGTGCCTCCCATACCCAGAGGCTGAGAGCACCAGGCTGACAGAAAAACTCAAAACATGAGAAATGTGAGCACACTACCATATCAGAGGGACCTGGAGGAAGGAGGCCATAAGTCAAAGGGTGCTTGAGATTTACCTATTTCAGTCACTTTGTCTTGGGTCCACCTGTGCCAGAAGTCCTCTGAATTGTCAGCTGCATGCCAAGCATCCAAGAGGTTTTTAGAGAAGATACTACTCCACATTCCTAGGAAGTGGGAAAGGTATAATAAGTAGCACTGAGGTAAACACAAGGAAGTTCTTTTAAAAACTGCCTTCTCTTCCTTCCACAGCTCTTCTCCAACTTTTTCGCATTTTTCTCCAATTTTTGTATAAGCCCAGACACCTATTTCGGTGGTAGTGTTGAGTTTGAAGGCAAACTTATTTCAGAAGAGGTTTCAAATTATTTTTCCTTCCACCATGTTTTACCTGGAACAACTTTTTTTTTTTTTTTTTTGAGAAATTTTACATTATCATTTTCCTATTTTCATTTCCTTTTTCCTTTGATAGAGAAATATTTTCAGCCAGCTCCTTCCCTGATTCCCCTCTTTCTTGCCCTATTTATTTCTTCTCAACATTTTCTTCAGCTTCCACAAAGTCTCATAAGCTTCCAACTTTCAAAATATTTTGCAAGCTACGGGAAATAGTGATGCTTCAAAAGCACTTGCAAAGGTACATAACAACTTATTTGTCATTTAGTTTCATTTCATCTTAGTCCAAATGATAAAACCACCTCCGCTAGCTGGGCAGTTGAGTGCATCTCAGGAGACATGCTGAATTTCAGCGGGTGGAGATACTGAACCATCTCTGACACGACCCAGTGCTTCTGCTGCCACGTGCAGATCAACAGGTTGCTGGGGACTAATTGCCAGACTCATTAGTGTTTGTATTAAACTCTTGTCACTCCCCCAGGCAGGTGAGTCACCTTGCATGAAGCAGATCCGGGACTCGGGGAGCTTCTTCATCAGGCGACCCATGAAGAACTCGCTGCCAAAATCCTCCGCGCGAATGAAGGCGCCATACTTCAGGAAGCCCACCTCGTACGGCGTGAACTCCACCCACTCTGCCAAAACACGCACCAACAACGTCAGCTCTGCTGCTAAAAGCCGTCAAGTTGCCAGATGCGGAATAAACATTTCAGGCGTCAGCCCTCACAGGCGAGCTGGCTTAGCACGTGCCCTGAGCAAACCCTGCTGACAGCCCCCTCTGAATCGGCTGTCGCTCTGTCTACAGGTTTGTGAAAGAACAATGGCAGGGCTAAGGGAAAATTTAAATTCCTCTTTCTTTTTACCTAGCAAGTGGGAAATTTTCTCATGGAAGGCGGACTAGAACACAGATTGACTTCTATTGCTTTTATTGCCTTTAGCCAACCATGACAAACATACATTAAGTGAACTTAATGGACGAGAGGAAATGGCCTCAAGTTGCGCCAAGGGAGGTTTAGATTGGACATTAGGAAAAACTTCTTTACTGAAAGAGTGGTCAGGCCTTGGAACAGGCTGCCCAGGGAAGTGGTGGAGTCACCATCCCTGGAAGTATTTAAAAGACGTGTAGATGAGGCGCTTAGGGACATGGTTTAGTGGGCATGGTGGCATTGAGTTGATGATTGGACTCGATGATCTTGGAGGTCTTTTCCAACCTTAATGATTCTATGATTCTAACTTAAAGCTCCCGTGAATCACTTCCTTTAAGAATTCATAGCGTTTCTGAAACAGATCTATGTTGTATTATTAGTCTGAAGTTAATGTCTGAATATGCACACTTACATGCCAGGAGATCTTACAAAATACTAAACTGTTGCTGTCTATCCTGTGGCTGCCCAGTTACTCTTTCTATCTCTGAACAGGACTTCTCCTGGCTTGGAGTGAGAATTTAAAACAATTCGTCATTATCTGCAGTATCCCCACGGTGTATCTCCCAAGATAAAAACATAGCTCTTTTTCCAGAACTGAAATATTACCTCTAAAATCTTTGGTGGCAACTTTGTCCTTGACATTGAGGGCAAGGTAGATGGGCAGTGGGTTCTGACCCTGATTCACTGCCCGACGTTGATCAGAAAGTCTGTGGTGGCATTTCTGGATTTGGAAAAAAAAAATGGTTAGCTGATAATCAGTTTCTTAAAGACATCAGCTTATCAAGTCTGAATATGGGGTATAATTTTCCTGAACTTCCTCCTAAATTTACTTCCACATGCTTGAATAACAGAGGGCAAGAAAATCGTGGGAACAGGAATAATTGTTGTTAAGATAACCAGCCATGTTCTACATTCAGTATACAACAACAGTAATGAGTCACTTCACGTGCTATTCTAACTTTACGTTGCTACATGTAAGTGAAAAAATAGGGCAGATCTGGGTAATTCAGCTGTTACCACACATTTCATCTGTTAAACTTACGAGTTCTTCAAGGCAGCACATTAATGATCCTTCTAGACAAGATTTTTTTTGAAAACCATATTGAAAGTTAACATCCAGAGAGGAAAAATCCTTGAGCTGTCCAATGCTAACAACTTATCTTACACATGAAATGGAGATTTTTAGTGTACTTCAGCCAAATTAAATTCTAGCAAATTTTGCTATGTAGCACTGAGGCCAGAAATACAATGTGAAATATGATATGAAATGATAGTATTTCATTTTATCTGTTTCACCTAGACAAAATATAAACCATGTTTACAGGATTTTAAAATAAAATAGCTTTTTCTCCAGTTATCATCAGTCTGCTAGTTTGCATGGAAAGTTTTGCTGTGTCATTACAAAATTAGGAACGGGAGGTCCTGAGAGATCAAATCCAAAGTAGCTGAAAGTCACCTGCAAAATCACAGTTTCTGTAGCTAAGATGTCTCAGGAGCTCCGGATCTATATTCTTTCTCATCACTAAATCACAAAGTGCAGCAACTACATATGGGTTACATCTGCAGTACATTCGAAGTATGACTGCAGCTTGTGTAAATATTGCAGCAGTGGAGACATAAAAGCATGGGGCCACAAAAAACACCTAAGAATGTCAAAAATTTCTTGGACAGCTACAATGTTAATTAGCATGCTGGTTACTTTAGAGCTAGTCTGAGCATTTCTGTGTTACATTCAATCACAATTTAGGCTCTGGTGTAGACATACGCTATGTCTCCAAGTTATTAATGTAAACAAGTGGCGTTCTGCCTACATATCAAGTACATTGTTATTGGCCAGGTGTCTCTTCCTAGGGTTTTAATTTCTTGTAATGGTCATAAAGAACAAGTCATCAACTCTGTGAGAAGAAAGATGTATAGACATTACCCCATCGTTTAACATGGATTCAATCATGAGCCCCCACAGATCAATAAAAGATGTCTTATGTCCTGCTTGGGTCCTTTGGCTCAGCTCTCTGTAATAATTCCTCAGACTTCTCAAGCAAAAAGCCCCCATCTTGCACTTGGCTGCTTGCTTCCGAGCTTCGATAATTATTTCTCCGAGATCCTTACGTGACCAATCAGCATCTTCATACAGTTTTGTCATGGTCCTGCAGGCAGGAAACATGATGGAAAGTGGAAAGAAATTAAGAAGATGCTTTTGAAACTCAGAGGATATACTTTGCAGAGCTTTGGGGACTTATTGTTTTATCTTTAGATTGCTCTCCTCTTTGAGCATACTTTGAGCAGAAGTGCAAGTGTAAAGGCAATCAGTCAAAAATCACTTGACCTGGATCCAACACAAGCAGCTACACCAGCTGTCTATGCTGTTTCTGTCCAATAATAAATAACCATAAAGCATAATTTTGCATAGCATTAAGAATGTTTGCACTTCCAATAAAGTCTCCTCTTTTGGTTAGGGATAAGTTACTTCAGTGACACCAAATGTATGATGCACGATAGGCCTCTCGTGGGTGACCCCGGCATTCATAGACCAAAGATTGAAGCAGTAACTCAATAGGCCCCTTTTACCCTCAGCGAGATCTAAAACCCTAGGCAAAGCGTGGGTTTTGCTTAACACAACAAGATGCAAACAACAGTAGCAAAATGACCCCTCACCACGTTGTGCCAGATGAGCCACTGATGTATGAAACGCAATCCAGAACGCGCAACTTTTGAAGACCCAAAATGCTGCCATACATGGCAGTGAGTGCTCTTATCCCGCATCCCGCTGTGGTCACGGCCACTATAGGCACCTGTTCAACACAAAAAAAAATGCAGAAAGCATAGGTGGAAAAGTGGCATTAAGGCACATCGTGTCAAAAGAAGACAGACACGCAAAAGCAACATCCAGACAACAGTAAAATAAACACGTAGATTAGAGATAAAGCTCTGTGAGTTATAAATAATACAAGTTGCTGGACATCCCTGTGGGGTATACTAAAAGATTTTGGCACTTCAGGAAGGATTTTTAAGAAACATGAACCAAACTCCTTGGTTTGAAGTTCCTCCAAATGATTCATTTGAAAGCCAAGTGGAAATAGAGACTTTGCTCATCCAGACAGACTGTCGAGCTCTCCAGATGAGATCACCCTGGCTGCAACCAGCACCCTGGAGGAAGAGCTGCTGACAGAGGTCCTCGCTCCTCATCCGGATGGAGGCAAGAAATCACTCCTCATCTCCAGGCTTGAGGGAAAGGAGAGAGAAAAATCCCCCAGCAGTGCCTTCCCTGGTTACCTCATGCTCTTGCAGATCTTCCTCCAGATGAAGAACATCCTTCAGCGCAGCAGCAACCACCTTCCTCCGGTTTTGCAGGAAATCCTGTTCTTCGGTGCACAAATCGAACCCCAGGCGGGCGTCTAGGTTTCTTGGCCTGAAACACAGACCCTGAGTCCTGAGACCAGGGCACAAATATTATTACGTTATTATTCGCCGTGGTCAACCCCAGCTATGCTTGTGAGTGTTCACAGACCAGTTTGTGGACAGTATAATGTAAGAAATGAGAAAGAGCAACACCACAGACAGGCCTCTGCTAATTGCTGTAGCTGCTAACAAGAATGCAAATGGAAAGGCAGAGCAGAACATGACATACTGTCCTGGTATGGTAACAAGGTTCCTACAACACACTTCTGGTTTTATTTGCTCATATAATTCATGTTTTAAAATTTCAGTAGTGCCTGCCGTATGTGCCTGTAACTAGATAACCGCTGTCAACAGGCACTGCAGTTAATTAAGGAAACAGCTACCATGCCTTGGTGTTATTTGGTTTGTGTAATACAGAAATACTATTTCTTTCCGGAGCTGCTCTCTCCACGTGTGGCCATAACAGTGCACACAATTCGAGATCTACTTACTGAGCTGTACTAACAGCTTGGAAACTTGGAGGAAAGGGGACCCATGATTTAATTCTCCATCACTGAAAAAGCAGAACCTGGCAAACAAAAGCGTGCAACCCAAAGATGAACACACCTCCGCTTACAACTGAGCCTGCATGGGCCCCTGCTGATTTCAAATGAGCTTTGCGTGGGTGCAAATGTCTCCCAGTTACAGGATCAGGTCTTGCTGGAGACTCACTTACCATTCATTTGCCTTTGTGTACAAGTCAATTGTCCTGTCCTGAAAATCGCAATACAAACAGTGTAAGCATGCTCAGGTCGTTAATCCTGCGCCTTCCTCCCCCACTCCATCTACGGGCTGAGCTTCACCACCTCTGCAGTCAGCAATGCAGCTGCAGAACCTGGCCAGCAATGGTCTGCCTCGTGAGAGATCTAACGAGCTCCAGTACAGTCTGGGTTGAATAGAAGTGGGCCACTCACCCAAGCCAGGTGGGCTTAGGGCCCCTCAGCTTTTCATAGCCAGACACCCAGTTTAACCTTCATTTTCTGGGAAGGTCATTGAAAGCTGGGCATCTGAACCACAGGCATATGGATGTTCTTTGTTTTATCTTCTGCTTCAGGCTTTCCCTTTGCAAATATAGGTCTTAATTGTCATATCCATTACTGTTAGCTCGCATACTATGTTGATGAACATAGTAGATATGTCCTGAGGAAATTAGTTTAAACTCAGAACAGGGTTGAACGGCATGCCTGGAACCACGTGCAGAACAAAAGAAAAAAAAAAAATATTGCATAGTTGCAGAGTGACTGTAATTCACACCTTACACTGTAGCGTGCGTCGTGTCTGACAGGAACTGAATCACTGATCTGTAGGACTCTCATCACCCACCAAACTGAATGTGTGTTGGGCTGGTTTTTATTAAGAAAGACTTGTTCTCACCTCTGCTATTGTTATTTTCTCCTGTATAGGAAGCGAGTTCAGGGCTAGAGTCACAGACTCGTTCATATCCCTTTCATTTTGACTGGATATAGACTGGAAAAAAGGGTAAAAAAAAAAAATAATGACAGTTAACTATTACACAAAAAGGAGGAAACAAGAGGTAAAAGCAGGCTCCCCTGCCCCGCTTCCATACATGCACTTACCAATTCCCTGCACACACAGACCTGCACACACACTCAGGTCCCAGAGGTCCCCAAAGAAACACACAGCAAAGAGCCAGCTACGCGTTAGTGGCCGTCACGTACCCTGCTGAGCCGCCTCCGTCGCGGTAGAGCCACGTTGAGCGCCGACTGATTATACTTGATGTAGTGGAACCTGGCCGGGGAGGTCGGGCAGAGGCAGGAGCTCAGCGTGTGGGTCTGGGTTCCTTCGTACGACCCGTCCACAGTTAATGCAAACTTTCTCTCTGAAGCAAAGGAGTTTTGAACAAGTTCTTCAAAAAATGTGGTTTGTTTCTTTGCACAGTGATGTAATATATGTTTTTCTTAAGTAATGGCTTCATTTTATACCCAAATTATAGGATAAATGAATAGACTCACTTATCTGAGCCTTTGGGTTTCAGATTTAGAGCTTATGTACAGAAGACGCCGTATAGTAACTATATAACTATAGTTATAGTATAGTAACGTATAGTATAGTTAGTATAGACGCCGTATAGTAACTATAGTACCACTGCACTTCCATATATACTGTAATTGCTGAGACTACTGCTCTATTCATCAGATGATGATTCACAGCTGATAACAATTTTGCGGGAAAAAAGCGCTCTCTCCTGGAAGTTTGAAATTTTCAAAGTACCTCAGCCATAAGACCGTATGTGGTACTAAAATATTATTCTGGTATAATAATAAGGTATTTTGAAAATTTCAGACTTTTGGGAGAAAGACATTTTTTTTTGTAGCAGAACGCAATTCTCTTTGGAACCGATAAAATCTCGGTCCCCCTATCATGTTTCCCTTTACTTCAGCGTAAATAATTTCTAACACTTACAAAAACAATGTCTGGTGTTTTTTGGCCTTCATGTAATAAGCCCCAGATATGACTTTTCAAGTAACTGAAAAATGGTCTTTATGTAGAATGGTATTAACCCAGGTTCAAGGTGAAATACACTCTGTAAATCCAAACACTCAAAGGTATATAGTCAGCCTTCAAAACAATTATCCCACTCAAGCATTTTCAGCCCCATCTAGGAAACTTCTTCACTGTGACAATTGAGTTCAACTGGATCATCTACGTGCTAAAGCAGTTTGCTGGACTGGGGCTATCAGGAGATGTCAGAGTGCGATGTTTTAAAAGTTGCGTAGGAGATACACACTTCCACAAGCATGGACTTGACACGGTAGTAATGCACTGCTTAAAATGTGCAACAAATGTCTTTGGTAATATTCTGTGTGTCTCATGTTTCACCTAGTGGCATGTTTTATATTGTTACTCCTAAAGAAATTTTAAGAAGTTAAATTGATAAAAGAGGCCCAGTCCTCATCCTGCCCATTTGCTTTATCTCTGAATCCAGGAATTTGCTCCAGTTTCAGACTCAGAAAATTTCAGTTCCCTGCACAAATATTTTGGAAAGTTATAAACATCTGACAAGTTGCTATCAGAGAGGGAAGTATTTTGTGGGGAAACCAGACCACACGTTCATCACACCGCATTCTGTAATAATTTGTATATTTTTGACCAACTACAGCCCCCTCCCGAGGCCACTGACATCTATGGGATTTTGCATCTTAAATAACTTTAAAGTAGGGCATTCACGTGTAAAACACGGAGTGCTTTTGCCGTAAAGCGGCATCCAGATTTGCTCCCTAAGTCAGTTGAAGGGCTCACCCGTACTGTCCTTCCTCAGCCTCCCGCCATTCACCTGCACCTCCAAACACGAAACCTCGCGGGACTGTAAGAGACAACCGGGGAAAGAGAAAAAGGCGTTCGCTGTCAGCAGGGCTCTGCCTCGGCCGGTCCCTCCGGCACGTGCGGGGTGCGGGGGCTCGGGGCGCGCACCTCGGCAGAGAGATGGTGCCAGCCTATAACCCCCCCACCAGGTCTAGGGAGGTTGCATTGGGCTTCCACATGGGAAATAACAGGTCCTGTAGGGAGGAGGAAAGAGAAGGGATCTGCTCGCTCCTGCCTGGAGCAGCAGTCCCGCAAGGGCAGGGGGGAGGACCGGCCGTAGAGGGGTGCAGGGCGGGATGCTCAGCCCGGCTGTCCCCAGGCAGAGCAGAGGGAGGGATGTCGCCGAGCCCGGCTCGGTTTGGGCAGAGGCGAGCGCCGGCAGCAGCTCACAGCTTTCGCAGCCTCTCCCAGAGTGAGTCACCAGCGGGGACCGCGTGGGAAAGCCAACGCCAACCCCAGCCTTCGCCTGCCTCTCTGCCGATGCCTTCGTGCCACCGTATGGAGCAACTGCCCGGTACCTTTGACACTAGCTAAGCAATAAGCATTGCTATATGGCAGGGAAAGTATTATGAAATAAAAATTACCACTAAAACTCCATTCGTAACAATGTTTTCAGGAGGATCCGGACTAAAAGACAAAAGAGAAAACAATCAATTCAAAACCACTTTCTTTTTTCTGTTTTTTGTTGTTGGTGGTTTGTTTTTTGGTTTTGTTTGTTTGATTTTTGTTTTAAACTCTTCTTTAATCATTATTTCATTATCTTTTTCTTTAAAAGTCCATCTTTGGACAGGCAGCATGGGCAAACAGCATCAGAAATTCTAGCTGGACGTTCAGTCCAATTTGCCTCTCACAGGTTTGAGTCTGAACTTTAAACTGTTTATGGAGATCTGCTGAACGGAGGAGCTCCTCACTGTATCAGACAGGATCGTTTTCTGACACACTGAGGCAAATTATGCCAGGGATGGCATAATTCCACTACGGCCCCATATTGCTCAGTTCAAATCTGGGGGATCAGAGCTGAAAAGCTGGTGAATTCATCCAACATGCCATAACAAAAAAAGGAAAAAATATTACCATTTACCTTAAAAACCAAGCAGCACTAGGACTGATTTACATGCCCGTTCTCTCTACTAACTGCACAGTCAGCATAGAAACACAGTAAAACATTCTTTTTTAATATATTCCCACAACTAAAACAAATTCCAAGTATCATTTTCCCGCATTCTCATGACAAAGCAAACATCTGGGATCCCACAGTAAGGAGCAAGAGGGATTTGAAGTTTAAAACTTCCTCCTGCACCCTTTGCAGCCTGGCGAGCGGCAGCCATCAGGGACATCTCTGTGCTCCCATCAGCATCCGTGCTGGCTTCTCCGTGTGTCCGGATGCCCGGTGTAGGCGCAGGCGCAGCATGCGCTGTCATGCACCCCTTCTCCATTAAACGCCCTACACAAGCATTTCCTGAACACCCAAAGTTTCCCTCTACTTTATTCAGACGGTGACAGTGTTAGGGGGCTGCAAGCGTAAACTGATGTTTTGTGTCAGTAACATTTTTTCTCTGGCTTACATTTCTGTTGATCGCCTGTTTGACCTTACGCACCTGCTCTCCATTGTGAATTCAACCTCTAGCTCCTCTTTTCCCTGCAAAAGAAAACAAAGGCAGTCACTGCAATTTGGTCCTCCTGTGCAGAGAGAGACCCTGCAGGAATCTGCGCTCTTCAGGGGTCTTTATAAGCCAGCTTTTGTTACTGCATGTGCAACATATTTCTTTTTCTTCATGTTATATCCGTTATACTTCTAGCGTCACATACTTCTAACATCATACCCATTATTTTAGCAGACTCCTAGTTTAGACCTTGCAGGACAAATGTAATAGATCCTGCAGGGTCTCTTGGCGGTTGCTCCCCCTTTCTGCACTCATAGGTTCACCCCCCCACACTGTTCCAGGCCCCCAAGCTCTCACGCTCCTCGCTGATCCTCAGCGGGAACAAGGCTGGATTTCTCTGCTGCATCCAAATCCTCCTGCCCCTTTCCCAGCCCTTACCCACAGCCTGTGCAGATGGGCCTGGTGGCACATTAACGTGGTGGCACACTTGGGCATATGAAGCCCAGGGTGTTCTGGAGGGAGTACTTCAGTTTGGTGGAGTCTGCACACGTAGACTCCTGGCGTGCTCAGACTTCATCTTTGTCTTTTGTAATGGCCTCCCCCTGAGATTTCCTTCCTCCTTTGCAGGTTTTGGTGCAACTCCCGTTATCTTGTTGCCCTCCTAGTGTGAGCACTAAGGAAAATACAGCATGGAGAGCCAGCCTTTCCAAAACAGGTATCAAATCAAATCAGCACTCACTCAAGTTAACTATTTCTAGGCCTAAACACTGCCCTTAAAACTTTAGTATAAAGTTGTCTCAACTATATGAAATCAAGACTTGCTGAAAAACTCACTTTTTTAAATACTTCAGATATGCAGGTGTTACGTTCATTTTACAAATAAGCTGAATGCCACATTGGGTTTGCGATTTATGACTGCAGATCACTACTTCTGTATCAGCAGAACAATAACGCACAGCTCGGAACCACCAGCTCCAACTGCAAAGGGACGCCCAAAACCATTGGGGTAAACTCTTGATATTTTGACATCAAGGACAGCAACCAGACAGTCAAGTCCAATGACGTTGCCAACTCTGTCTGTAGAAGCAGCACCCAAAATTTACAGTAATTACAGAAGCAACACTGAGCATCAACCCCTGAAACAGATGGACATACTCAGGTGGCTAAATGGACAGTAAGAAAGGCTTGTATACGGGACACGCGAGAGGAAAGCTGAGATAACCACATTCTCACCTGACAGCATTCCCTTAGCTTTGTCCTTGAATTTTATCCATACCTGCGGATTCAGCTGGAAAGATAGCTGAATGTTTTCTCCAAGCTGGATTTTGGAGACATCAAAGAAAACAGTAAGGAGGTGGTCATCTTGAGTTATGTTGTCCTCATCACAAACTTTTAGCTCTAGAATGTTCTGGGATCACAAAAAAAAAGAGATTATATAAGGTTTAACAAACATAACATGCTACAGATAGTTCATTTTAGCTGAAGGAATTTGGGAAAGAAGTTCAAGAGTGAAAAAATAGAAATTTTGCGGTTGCTCTCTACAGACTTTATTGACCATGCAGGCAGATACAGTCTTATCCAACCATCAAAAGCTAAATAGCTACAGTAAGAGAGTGTGAATATTTCATAAGGGAACTCAGAAAGACCTGCAGAGTGGAAGGGCTATATGGTAGGTTTGATATCTGGTAAGAATACCTGTTGGGGATAGCTATGTTCCTACCTTAACCTGACTCTGAATCGTGAAGTGGAAGGTTTCATTCCACGTTGGGTTCTTGGTGTTCTGGACTGTCTTGGTGCGGAAATGCTGCACCGAAGCTGTCGGCAGGCTCAGGCTCACGTAGCAATCGGACTGGGTCACTGTTGGAGAGAGGGAAAGCATGAAAGCGATGGCCCAATAAAACACATCTAGCGCCCTCTAAGATGTTGCACGGTATGAATTTTTAAGCTCCGTACACAGGACAAGATGCAGACCGCAGGCCAGGATGCCAGCTAAGGTACCATCAAGCCAGCGCTAGACCACCACTTTGCTTTACTCTTGTGAAAGCCCGGCAATTTGCTCTTCTTGAGAACTACTTCTTTTAATTGCTGGAAAACCAATAAACATTCAAAATATGCAGTTACATTCCATTCCTTTTCAAAGAGATACATAGCCGAACTGTCTATATAGATCAGACTTCAGAGGTTTTAATGCCGAAGAGCCACCCGCACGCACAGGGACAGGCACACACACGACAGTCGCACAGGGCTGGGCACCGTGGACGGTCCAGCTGCCTGTCAGGAACACGAAGCAGGTAACATTAGCAGCTGTGACGGGGGGTGCCGGATAGGCAGAGCCCAGCTCCTACATCCTGGGCTTCCACAGGTAGGCATGGACATGCCTTAGTGTTTCTGGGGTAGCTCTGGCTATGAGTTCCATCTTGTCTACTTTCTGGAGCATCCTTTCTTTTCGAGGCAGGAGCTCATTGCATTGAAGGTTCCCATGAAGCCCTGTTGCTGTCACAGAAGGCAGGTCTTCCACCAAGGCACCTGATCTCAGTCTGTTTTCTTCCCTTTCGGAAATTTAAAGAAGAGAAACACACACGCACACCATAGAGCTCAACAACAGAGCTTTTCAAGAAAAAAAATTCAAGAAAAAAATTTTCAAGAAAAAAAAATTAATCGTCTGTGGAGATGAATTGCATTTTATCCTCTTTGAAGTGGATTAAAATGAGCACATATAAGAAAAGCATTGAAATGTTGAACAGTTTAATGGTACAACATTTGCTTTGAGAAGCAGCTGTCCTGAGGCAGAGTTTTCACCAGTAAAGCTGTATAAAAAAATATTGCTTAATGTCACTATTTTCACCTGCATCTCTGTGCTCAGCCTGAGTGGTGAAGGTATTTGCAACACTTGATGTACAGGTGAAAGCTTGTCTGTGCTTCC
The DNA here is from genome assembly GCF_000690835.1 of Fulmarus glacialis. Lineage (NCBI taxonomy): Eukaryota > Metazoa > Chordata > Aves > Procellariiformes > Procellariidae > Fulmarus > Fulmarus glacialis. Next base: position 82,774 of record NW_009193646.1, on the reverse strand, counting down.
CAGCACAGAGCGAGCTGGCGTTGCTTCTTTGCACAAGATTGCATTGCTTTGCTCTTTCAATTAGAGGCGTGTTCAGGTCATAAAGTTCACCGATGAATTTTAATGTTTCCAGATGTAGGGAGGACAGCTTTAGTGTTTTTATTTTCCTTTCTCAGCTGAAGAGGCCAGTTGTAAAGTTTGGCTTCCCACCTGAGCTCCATCGCAGGCGAGGGACGTTCAGGGCCCAAGTTTCGGTATGAAAGTGGTGAGCGGCAGTCTGCAGTGCTCACATCAGCAACACGCACTTTCATTCTGAGGTCAGAATAATCTGCCTGCAAATACGTTTTGTCATCGTTATTGGGAAATAAAAGGCAAACGTGAGTCATGAGATTGACAATCCTGTGGACCCACACTGAAAAGTCAGGGATGATCACCCTACAGAACATGATCTGCTAGTTAGGGACGACAACCTACACAAGTGCCAAAGATAGCATGGGGCAGTATTGCCCATAAACGCCAATCCCATTATTAGCATTATATTTCCTCTATTTGTA
>NW_009193646.1:47707-82210 GCF_000690835.1 Fulmarus glacialis | reverse complement strand
ACGCCACCTACCCAACCATCCCTGCCATTGCATAGCAGACACACCTTCATCCGAACAGGCTTATGTCTTGTCCCACTTTGTTTTACCAATAGACCTGACTTTGGGAAACACAGAATAATTGACTTGGCCCTTTATCGCACTCCACGTGTAACTGAAGAATTAACAAAGCCAGCCTTTTTTTTACCCCTGACTCTCCTGAGACTTAAGTCATCTTTTTTTGAGTAACTCTGAATGAAAAAAGAGTAACTGTGACTGATGAAGGTAGTTGTGGTATATACAAAGATATATAAATTGTAAAAAAATATCAAAACACATAGAAATCACCTGAGCTTCTAACAGCCCTAATAGCTCCCAACCTTCTGTGTGCATGCAGGAAATGTCCATTTGAAAATCTTTTTTGGCTCTTGGGAAGTCCAGGCTGATATTAGCACAGACCGCTGTCAGCTCTTGGCCCCACTAGGAGGAGGATCAGAAGGACCCAAATGCATAAGTCTGTGAGTGATCCAACATTTATTTCATTGACATTTCCCAAATAGCAAGACGTGCTCTGACTACATCTGTTGCAAACAACAAAGTATTATTTCGAAAGTCTACCAATTTTTTTTTCTGTAGGTGATCACTGTCTGCTACTGTACTGTATCATACGCCTTTAAGAAATAATTACTTGTCAGACACCAGAGCCCTGACTTCTCATTTAGATCCCTAACTTTCTCTGGGGGACTTCTGACACAGCCACTAAACCAGCACGCTTCCCTCTTCCCATCTGCAAAATGTGTTCGGTGACGCTTTTTCAGAGGTGCCCTCTGAAACCTAATTACCTCTTGGTCATGAAGTATTTTCTAGTTGTTACGAGGGAGGCGCTTACAAGACCCAAGAACCTTTTTCACACATCTCTCATACCTCAGGCCCGTATCCTGCCTGACCAGCTCCAGCCACAAGCAGATGCGAGAACTGGAACTCCACAGCGTACCCTGTGCCCAAGCCGGTCGCTCACGCCGCATTATCCCATGGCCTTGTATCGAGTACCTCTTCACACGTACGTACAAGGCTCCCATTGCCAGCCACGTACAAGCGAACCATCATTACCCAGGTACGTAAGCCGAACCACCACCTAACGACGGCGATTACGCTCACGCGTGGTACACACAGCAGAGCTCCGCGGCAGCGACCTGTCGTGCCCCTCCCCTGGACCACGACACGTGAGCAGCTGTCAGACCTACTTGGGGCGGCAGCCACGGTATCACCGTGGGGCAATATCCTGCCAAAAGCAGGCGTGGCAGCAGGTATTTACGACAGCACGGTCTCGTTGTCCAGTTATTACACTAAGTTTCTAATTATCTTCCAGGATAGCAGCAGGACTGGATCTTAATTGTGCTTTACCATTAGAAAGCATTACAGCGACATGACCCACGCTCAGAAACACCATAGCCCCAGCACCACGCTGCATCCTAGACAAGAGCAGGGCACCAGCCGTCCTGGCTCGAGCTAAAAATGTCACCTGTCTCGCAGACAGCTCAAATCCAAACAGGGCTAAACCAAAAATTTTTAATTTTAATTCTACCTCCTTTTTTGGTGCTTAACAGACGCGACCTCCAGCCCGCATGTAACCGGGGCAGAAACCTGGACATCCTCCTCCTCTTGGACTGCCCGTAGGCTATTTCTAAGGGGTAGATTTTTTCATGACTGTTAGGGTTTTGTTATTTGTGCTGAAGGGATCCAAATCAAGAACGTGGTCTCAAACACTGTTTGCCCAGATCATCTCCTCGATCATGTCTCCCCTCGCTTGGGCCCATCCGTGTCACGAAATGTAAACTACCACCACCAGCTGAGAAAAGCATTTTTCTTCTTCCTCCCACACCGTGGAGCTGAGCAGAGATCTGGCTGAGGGTGGGTGGACCGGCAGGCATTGCTGTTTTCTAGAGTGCAGAATATTAGATAATTTAGATCATTGGAACTTCCTATATTCTTTTTTAAACAAGAATGTGGGTTACTTCTGTGAAAGTAAACGTCTTCCTTCTCAAGGCCCTTCATGGTCAGACTGTCAGAATTCATTCAGCCCTGGGAGATCAGTTCCTGCCTCCAGGGAGCATTCAACATTAATCTCCTAATAGCTAAACTTCAGTAAAAAGTTTTCACACTTTCTCCCACCCTGCCCTTCACGCTGGCTGGAGCACCCTACAAGTATCCCTAAAACAGTACCACTAGTCTCATTTACATCCCTCCTTAAAACATCCCTTTGCTGAGATGTTGCTAAATAACCTTACTCTTTTTTCCCATTTTCTCCCCTGTCAGGCTTTATCAGTCCACATCCTCTTATTTTATAACAAGATTCCAAGCAGCACCTAGAACAATAGGCTGTTGGTACATGATTGTAACTGCTTAAATGGTGAAGTAAGTAATAAATAACAATAAAACAATAACAGTGCAAGAACAAAACAGCAGAGGAAGTCTGCGGCTTCCTGCAGTAAGTATCACATTGGCCCATAGTTCCTCAAACAATAATGTATTTCACAGGCTATATTTCTTTTCAAGATCTCAAGGGCCTTTCCATGAATTGATCTCATATATGGCAGAACTACTACTGCAATGCCGTAAAATATGCTTTTTGATAAAAATGTAAAATATACTTAATAACTTTATAAAATATTGTACCCAAAATAATATAAGCCTTATATAAAAAAAGTCCCAAACTTGGGAGTTTCCAAAATTAACAAGCCTAATTTAAAGAAAAAAAAAATTCCATAAAAGCTTAAAAAAAAATCATTTTCTTACTAAGGACATGCTGAAGAATATTTTTAACTCTACACCAGGCAAGGTCCATTTAGCCCAGGGCCCATAGGCAGTGTCCACTGAGGGGTCTTGGATGTTTTCAGGAAGCAGGGAACGACGGCTTAAAATTGCTCAGCTCAGTGTCCCCATCCAGTTGCCTGTTTTCATCTTTTTGTTTAACCCTTAACACTCTGTTTTGTTTTCTTTTTCATTTGTTAATTCCACTTAATGATTTTGTTTCTCTCCAGTTGTTCTTTAGCCCCTTTTTTTGGGAATGCTCTTTGGTCTCGTTAGGGATGGACATCAGTGCCAGAGGAGAATATGCCCCACATTTAGTGGTGGGTGTCTAAGGAAGAGTATAGGAGGGCAAGCATCATGTAATGCTCTTTCAGCCCTCACAATTTACGATTCAGAGACTTCCTAAGCCAACCTTCACTGGATTTTTCTTCTATGACCTTGTCCACTCTCCACCTGGAACCCACATAAATTTTTGGCCTCCGTGATCTCCTGCCATGGGGAGTTCCCGAGCCGGACCGCATGCTGCGAAAAGACGTGTCCTTCTGTTTGTTCTGGAGCTGCGGTGGTTTCCCAAGGACTGCGAGAGGCTGAGCTTGAAATTTGAAATCCTCTGCAGAGAAAGCCCTGTTCCTTAAGGGTGGGTTGGATTGGTGGACATCCAAGTCTTCATGCCATTAGGGAGTCAGGATGCAGATGGGACACACACCCAAATCTGGGAACTGGCAAGCGTTCACAGGTCCAGGAATACCATGAGCCCCAGTGAGCCTGACAGGGACGTGGGTGTGCTCAGTGGGAAGGGGAAATGTGGAGAACACAAACAAGGCACTAAATTCACAGGTGGTGTCAGTGATATCAGCTATGCATCAATACACAAGTGGAAATTAGGGTTATAATTTACACACTGATGGATCAGTGGGAAGAAGAGACAGAATAGCGCAAGGGTGCATTTAAAAGATTCAGGGTTTAAAAAGCAGAAGGAAACAATTTAAATTGTCTTAGATAAAAATACCATCTTATGCACTGAGCTTCCATTAAAGGTCTTGTATTATCTGTTCTGCGGGAGATGTTAGTGAGGTTTTGAGAGCCTATTGTTATGGATTAATTTTCCCATCTCCGTTACCTGGAAAATGGAGCAGATAGACCAATAATGAAGTTAACCTGCGGCACCAGGTTGGGAGACGTTCTAAACACTAGGTGAGTATTAAACAAAGTGATCCAAAAATTCTACAGAAACCTAGTGCAAGAAGGGATCTTGAGAGGAGAAAGTTTCAGTTAGGAAACAAAAGGATGGACACAATTAGCGAGAGAGAGAAGGAGCCGATTTAAAATGTTAAAAATCTATAAGATGACTGAGAAATAGGTGACACTTGCCAACTTGTTTTATCTAGAAAAGTTTTCAGGAAAAGGAAAGTGATAAAAATAGAGCTGGGATAAGGAAGAATGAGAAGAAAAAAAAAAAAAAAATCAGTGTTAGGAAAATGGTACAGTAAAGAAATCTACATCGCTGGTGATGGAGGTCCACATGCTTCTGGGTTTCCTAAGGCTGTGTCAAGCTAATCTCTAGGGAACTGAAAAGATGACTGAAACAATTCAATAATATTCCCCCAGTTTTACACAGAACATTTTGTTCAAGTGGTACATTTTTTATCTTAAGCATCCCATTTTGCTGCTTCTCAGTGAAAGTCACGTACAGTTACCAACATGCAATTTGCACTAGCTTTTACATTGCCAGTGAGTTTAACCAGAGGTTAAATTAATTTATTAAAACATTTGAAATATAGGTTTATTTTATATGATAAAGAACACGTCATTGAAATACGTGACTTCTACAAGTCTGGCTGCATAGAAAACTACTTCCTGAAATGGTTTAAAAGCAGATCTTTCTGATAAATGCAACTTTTACAAATTTCACGCTCAGCAAAATCAAATGTTACTGGAATTAAGCAGCTATCAATCAAAACCAGATTCAACAATTGAGCGTAAGCAAGGCAGTGCCGTGACCGGTATGATTTTCTTTTCCTACGTGATGGAAGTACCCAACAAGCAAAGCATTCACTTTTGCAAGTATTGTTTTTGTTTTGTTTGTGCAAATATTTTTCCCCTCAATATTTTGACTCATACCACCATTTCAAAGAGATGATAGCTTGGCAATGGTGGTGGTGAACGTCTGTCGTTCTGGTTTGCAGGCAACATCCAGTATATGCTTCACAGTATAAGCAGAACAGCCTCAGCCTGGAAAGCCCACACTGCGGCTTTACTGCTGCTCCAGACCCCGTGCCGTGCTCCGAAAGCACCTCTGTCATTCAAACTGCTCCTTTAAGCAGCTTTACGGGCTGGTGGGACGTGTCTTGGACTGGGAAGCAGAAATGCCTGAGGATTTCAGTACCTGCCCTTTGCCCTAGAAACTTTGCAGTATTGGGAAGGACAGCATCAAAACATAAGAAACTCCCTTCAGAATAAAAATAGTTTCAAGACAAAAATAAAAAGCATTGATCTAGATGAGAAAAAGGTGGAGAGGAAGTTCGATAAGCTCATTATCACGCAGATGGTTTAATAGAACATGATTATGTGGGGAGATATCTAAGGGCTGTAGTTTTCCGCACCTCTTTCTTTCAGTTCAGATTGCATGTTTGTACCTTCAAATAGGTTTTAGCTGTAGCAAGGGATTTCTCTCCAGCCTATAACTGAGCTTCAAATCTCCTTTCTGCACTTTAGAAGTAGTCCAGTGGGAAGGTTCATACAGACTCTTCTTCCCCATACATTCAGGAACAACAAAGCATCTTACTTCTCTTCAATAAAAATCAGAGTGAGAAACTCTTCTTAGTATACCTTCGGTCTCTAGAGAAACTATAGCAGAACCCCAAGCAAACCACTTTGGAAAGGCCCAGACAGATGTCTTGCCTTGCATCATTTTAAATGAACAAATTTAGTTTGGCCTTGTTCCTGTAGAAACTTTCTGGATTCAGACCTTCTTATCTGTATAAATTAATAAATGCAAGACAATCAGCCTCTCCTCAGATTGGAGGTGGTTGTCATTCACAACTGTTTTTTTGTGCTTTGCAGTTCAGATATTTATGGAGCATTAATAAGCTTTTACATAACTATCATTCCTGGGGATTTTGTGAAAATAATGAAGAATAGAAAAAGCTAACAGTGTGAACCCTCAACTAAGTTTTGAAACATGGCTGTTCCTATGGCTGAATCAAATCTGACAGTCCATGAGAGATGTCCTGAGCTCACATAAAATATTCTGTGATAGGCCCAGGGACGCACAGGGTGGACGTTACTGCAAGAAGGAACCATAGAAAGAAATGCCCCATCTAAACTTCTTATTGCAGTCTTCCCTGTGAATAAAAAAAAACCTTTCTTTGCAGATTCAGATGTGAAACACTTTATGCATTCTGTGCAAACATCTTCTGAACTGCAACCGGTGGCTAGACTTCAGCATTACACTGCCAAAGATATAAGAGTAAGTAATATCTTCTAACTATGCTACCTCATCCTCAACATACCATAGTCGCGCATCTTTCTCTCTCCTTTTATAAAGTTATAAAAACACTGGTAGTGTTTGTGACACTTGGTTATATTCCGATAGTTTTACAAGCACGTGGATGCTCCAGGGGTATAGCAAAGATACTCACACAAGTCTGCTTTCCTGGCATTTTTCATCCGTATGATTTTTACGGTGAGCAAGTTGCACGGAGAGGGTTCTGTCTGTTGAGCACCATACAAAATGCGTGGGATGAGCATGCAGAGAGAAAGACCGGAAGCACAGTCAGAGATAGCATTGAATTAAGTGCTTCAATTCCAACCATGCAAAACATTTCTGAACTGAGGTTCCTCCTTGTGCATTGTATTCTCCTCCTTCCCAGAAGGCTTGCAGCCAGGTGTGGCCAGAGACCCAAAATGTACATTCAGTCACAGACCAAACCTCTGATGTCCTCCATTTTCCATTCTGAGGAAACTCGTGGTAACCCTCAACTTGAGGTGTCTGACTCCTACAACCCAATCACAGAGAAATGGATGATAGTGAGCCTTGCTGTGTTATTAATACAGCTGACACACATCTTGGTCTGTGCAAATTCAAAGGATGTCATGTATATCCACTATATTTCACAACAAACAGCAGACAATCTAGCAGAGCAGGAAGTAGTAACGATATCGTGGTGTAACGATGCTGCTCGTCAGCTGGTTTACAGCCATATAACTCCATTGTTATGTTTGACGTAGAGCAGTGCTGGCTCTCAGACAATGAGGACCTGAAAAGGGCCTTCCAGAGACCTATCCCAAACTTCTCAGAAGGGGGGAGTGAAAGCAACAACTCTGTAATTATTTCTCTCTGAATAATTCAGCTCATCCAATCTTCCTTTAAGCAAAGATCACAGGAGAGTATCAATGGAAATCTTGGGAAACCACCTAAACCTAAGTGGTGATCAAAAGACATTTAACAAACCTGCCAGGAAACTGGTTTGATTTTGTCATCCTCTCTCATCCTAAGCAAGGATCAGGCAAACATGGTACTTAATCAAAAGTACAGGGGCTGAAGGTGAAGTACTTTGTTCCCTAGATAATTGTCTTTTTTTAAAGGAATAAAAGGAGGAAAAATTGCACATTTAATGCTCTAAATGACAAAAAAAAAAAACCCACCACCAAAACCAACCAAAAAACCTCAGAAAAATGTTACAAACAAAAAAAAAAACCACAACAACAACAGAGAGGAGCAAAAAAGAAACAGCAAAACTATGCAGTGATGCAACAAACACACACAAGAGACAGTTCATGCACACTACCTGTAGAGCAAGGAATATCACTACAACGAATACATAGATAATATATACCAATGTGTCACCATTCATTCCCTTATGCCCCAAAACTCCCACAATTTTTGAGTGAGTTGTATTTAACACCTCACATAATATTAGCTTCCTGGCTTACCCCATGCACTCATTGACATTGTGATACCTCCTTATTTTTCCTCAGTGAGTTGTTTTGCCTAGCCCAATTGGGTGGAAGCTAAGAACAACAGCAATGTACAAAAAGATCTCTTTCTTTTTTTTTTTAATTGGGGATTTTCAAAATAGTTAAGTTACTGGAGCATTAAAGTCCTTGTATTCCTGAAGGCGAAAACCACAAAGTGGGCACAAAACCCCGGCAGAAGCCCCGCTTTGCTCTGAAGAAGAAATCTCAGAGCTGAAGATACAGGAGGTGGATCACCACCTCCCGCAGCAGATCCCCTCTGCCACCAAGGGGCTGCCCGCACACCTGATCGCAGAGCCTCCTCTTTCCTTGTCTTACCTGGCTCTTACTGTAGAACAGCCCCATCGCGGTCTTTTCTGCGTCCGAGCCAGGCAGCGGATCGGTACAGAGAAGTCTCAGCCAGGCAGCTTCTTGTGCTTTAAGCCGCCGGGAGCAGGCAGGTGTGTTAGTGCCTGACTCAGCACCGCCTCACCCCGCCACCGCCACCTTGAGCAATCCCCAACTCCTCCTCCTCCTCCTCCTCCTCACTGCCGGGGAGGTGAGCGTGTTCCGCACACCCGCACTGAGGCGCGGACGCCCAGGCTCCAGCATGCAGAAGGATGGTCTTTGGAGCAGTAGTTAGAGGGACCTTGAGACCTGGAAGGGATCCTCCCTTCACAGTTACGGGCGCTGAGCAAATGTTTTATACTCTTAAGCACCCCCATCACTTCTTGAGGAGGCCACAGTGCTTTTGCACGCCGGAGGGCTGTCAAACTGCAACCCCTTGTGCGGAGGTGGCTGGCACCAGCCGGGGTCCATCTGGCTGCCCAGGAATGGGCAACAAGGACTTCTTCGGCCAAGGACATCCGAACAAACCGTTGTGCATAGAAAAAACTTTTTGTAGCTTTTTATTGCCTATAGGGAGTAGGTGGGTCTTTGCTTAAAGACACATTGGAAAGAGTTTTTTTTTATCCCCATCTCACCTTCCATTTTGCTCGACTCAGGCAGTAAGCTGTCTTTCAGCCAAGCAGCTATTGCAGGACAAATACTGCATGAAACAATTCCCCAGTCACCTGCTGAAACTGTAGAGTTTCCATTATGAAGGCAAAGCTTTAAAAGCTCACTCACTTTCTCAAATTTTTTTACTTCATGCATCTGAATTAAGGTGCTTAAGTGAATAACCTCAAAGAGGATATATTTGGGAGGGTGAAATTAATGTTGAAATTAATGTTAATTATTCTTTATGTCCTCACCTATTCTTTATGTCCTCACATTTATAAGGCTTCACTGTGTAGGGCACTGCTAGCATCACGTGAGGTGGTCCCGGTCTCATTGAGGGAGTACACAAAGTGAGAACACAAGAGGTAACAAAAATGAATTTTTTTTTAGAACATCATCCTTGCTATTATGAAATTTAACAGAAAAATCAAACTCAAAATAATCTCATTTCACTTTGCAATGAGTCAAGAACTGATTGATAAAGATAACTTCACAGACATGATATAATTTGAATTTCATAAAATATTTGGCCTTTGAAGACATTCTAACTTAGGAACGAGATGCAACAAATGTCATCCAGACATTGAACAGATTAAGGATGGATAATTAACATCACAAAAAGCAGTAGTCAAAGGAAGGTACCCTCAGAGGGAAATATTCCTAAAGAGGTTGCAAACAGCTCAGTTTTAAGCCTACTGCATGTTTTTGTCACTGATCTGGAAATTTAAAAAAAAAAAAAAAAAAAAAAATCACTATTGGCATCCTGTTTCAAACAGAGGATACAGAAATACCAGGGAAGCTGAAAGAAAGAGCCGCAGAGTGATCAGAGTAGGAGGAACTCCCTCGGACAGGGAAAGGCAGGTTTTGTATCAGCCAGCAGGACACAATGCAGAGATATCCCACTGTTCTGGAGCTGAACCACATTTACAGCTGCCTCACACATGAAGGGCTAATAATCTAGATTTAAACGTGCGATACTGTACCTGGAAACAGGGTTATACCATGCCCTTTCAAGTGTTTCAGGTGCATGAACACAATGAACATGCTCATAGGTGAAAAACATGGCCCACTCCTCCTCTTCCACCAGCCAAATTGCTCTAGGATGCACCACCACCTGTTTTTTCCATAGGAGACAAATCTTTTTCTCCCATCCATTTCATAGAACTTCATTCCATGCAAAAAAATTTGTCACTTCTGAGCATAATCAAGACTCTGATCTCAACACCAATTCTGCCCTGGTGACTCAGTCTGAAGTTCATTGCAACAGAAGGAGCCTTTTATTATCAAAAGGAAGATAATCCCAAGCGTTTTCTGAGCTGCTGTGACCAGCCTCTGCGTATCACAGCTCCCCAGTGCAGGGCTGCTATTGTGAAAGACTGAGCTTGTGACCTGCCCGTTGCAGAGCTGCAAGAAGAGAGTCTTCGGCAGCTACCTTCCCCCAGAAGACCTCTAGGACTTTCGATGATGAGGAATCACTCTCTCAGGACAACCCCTGCAAAGAGACCATTTGCAGGAAAGTGTTGAACAGTTGCAAAAAGTATGGCTGGAAGGGAGCTCAAAAGGCCCTCTTGCTTTGCCGTACTCTGTGCAAATAGCTAGCAGCCACTTCCCATCTTATGAAACACTGGGAGAAACTGCAAGGTAATCTTTCAGGAACAGTCAAGGCAGGTGATGTCTCACGATGAGTGAGACGGGACAGTCAGCAGCAACTCCAAGAGAAAATGAAAGGAAAGTTGGGCAACATGACTTACTACTTAAGCTGAATATAGGTGGTTCTGTGAATAGCAGCTCATAGGATTCATTTGACCACGTGAAACAAAAATGATCTAATTCAGGTGTATTTTTTATTGATGGTGAAAACTGTACAGATTTTTACAACACTGACAGTAAATTAAGAAACTTATTTTCAAAGATTAGTGATGAAAGCCAGTCAAATAAAAACCTCATAGTGGACAGACAATCAAATCAGAGACGACAACCTTCAGTATCAATAATTAAGATAAGCAAGACCAACACACTGGATTAGCTATTTACCAGAGAAATTCCAGTTCAACGAATTGCTGTTCTGCCAAACCAAAAAGAAACATATAAATACTGGTTTGATTCACATTTTAATGTGCTACATATTTCATTGTTATCTTATACAACCCTATATTAATTTATATGGAATATATATATTGATTGGTAAAGTAACAAGGTAACAAAACTAAACACGAATTTGCTGCTTTCAAGTTTGTTTTGGATTAAACCACTGGTAAAATCCAACCTGTTCATCTGAACAGTCACGTAAATAGGATGAGTTGGAGTCCAGCACATCCTCAGGATGATGTGATGTCTACTGCAAGTAACACTGCCAAGTATCAAACATCTTAATCTCACCAGGTAATAGACAACCCAAGAAATATCACGTGGAAGGTTAAAGCCAGCAGGCGGTGGCTAATAATTCCTCTGCTTCCTCCGTGCCACTGCCAAGCGCAAGGCCCGAATTATCAACTTCTCGTTATTCAGGACGTTGTAATCAGTCAGTTTCACCAGTTTGTCAAAATTCTCTTCGCTAAAACACACCTCCCTTGTCGTAAATGGGGAGAGGATAGTGGAGACATCAACTTTGCCTTCAGCCATCTCTTCAGGAGTCCTTTCCACACCTGAGGGACAAACCACAAAGAGATGCACCAATAAAGTTTTCTTGCAGTATGTGGCCCATATCAATCATTTCAGTAATTATAGGTAGAAAAGGGAGATTTGAAGGGAAAGATATGATCTGCCAGAGGGACGTAAAAGTATTCTTCAGCTTCTGGATCAAGCCTCTGTCCAAAAATGATGTAAACCCAAACAGCTGGGAATGAGAACATTGATTATCAGCAGCAGCACTTGTAGACCACTCCTTGGACAACATAAAGTCTTTCCTACCCAAAGTAGAAAAGTGCAAGCAAAAGGAAAACAAGATGTTCTTCTACTGGATGAAATAACAACCCTTTCACTGAAAGTACAGGAGAAATGATGGCACTCAGACAAGGACATAGTTCATACTAAAAACAAAGATCTCTGTCCACTCAGTCCTCAATCTGGGAGATTAGTTTTAAACATGTGAACAAACCCCAGATGAATGGGCTACCACCAAAACCCCCAGAAGGTTTTGCCTCCACCTTTGTTTGCAAGCAGCAGTGCATAGCAAGTGCATGTTTGTAGAGTATAACAGCTTGTGTTGAGGACCTGCCACCCTTGCTGTATGCATTTTGGGAGTTTTAACGTCATACTATCTCTAGTAAGTCCTGTGGAGTAAATGTCTATTTTCATCTCAGATGTATTAGGAAAGCTTCTAGAGTTCTCACAGTTCAGACCTACTGACACAGACCAGTTATTTTTGTCAGTGATGAAACTGATGATGCCGGCACTGGAAAGACGGTCAGAGATGATAGTGAAACATTAGATATGAAATGGAGAGGACACACGAGGCAAGAGACTTTTTATTAAAATTGCTAGCCACAGATGACTCACCAGGAGCTTTGTAGTTCTTGAAGGTGTCGTTTACTAGGGGGAAAAAGAGCACTGTTGGAGCTTGTGGACTGTCAGCATCTTCAAACACATAGCACTCCTTCAAGTTTTCCCTGTCTTCCTCACTTATCTCAATTTTGGGAAATGGGATTCCTTGCCCCGAGATGTACTTTGCAATCTGATCCAGAGGCTGCATGAATGAGTAAAATAAATAAAATTATTACAAAGAATCAAAACTCAGAAAAGATCCAGAGACCTGGATTTTTTGAACTCCAGCAGCTAACATGAGTATTCTAAGGCTTGAATCTTCCTCTGGGAAGATGTTAAGTTTCAGACAGAAACAGCCATAACCACACCAGACATGGCAGCTTTTCTTATTTTCTGCATTGCTTTAGGCAAAACAAGAAAACAGTCACTTTCTTTGAGCTTGCAAATGGAGCCAAAAACCAGAGGATGATTTTATAATTCCAATGAAACAGGTTCAGAAGGGGAAGGCAAAGAAACTGCAAGATCGGAGAAGGAACAGATCAGTTCACATTATTCTGTGTCATTGTCTTGACTTCTTCGTTATTTACCATTTTCCCAATCTTTCTGTCGTCTGCATAGTTTGTGATTGTTTGATAATGACTCCCTATTAACAAATACATTTATCAACATACCTTATGACCTCATGAAAGAAAAACTTCAACAGCTATATTTACTATAAGCCTATGTTTATTTTTGTATTATTCTCATTATGTGTGCAACACTAATTATATTATTTTTCATTATTAATCAAGTCTGACATCAGCCAGTGCATTTCCCTAAGACTGATATGAGATAAACAGGCCCAGAGACACATAGGTTTTCCCATTTAATCTGTTAAAATATTGTCAGGACTTTCCATTGCCTCTGTAACTTGGTCAGTTCGAGGATAACCAAAATCAGTATCAGAGCTCCAGAATGCTCCTCAGTCAGCTCTTCAAAAACTCTTGGATCCACTGCAGTGGATGATTTTAAAATGCCCATATCCATCACCGTCTTCTAATATCCTTCTTAGTTACTGAGAAATAAACCACCTAATAATCTAAATAATAAATCATATAATAATCATCTAATTCCCATCCCCGTACTGGAAAGTTAGTTGGTTTAACTGACAAGTGCTAGAGAACAAAAGACCATGAAGGAAAAAGCTCTCAGGTATCATGGCTTTTCTTACCAGTGTCTGGGACCCTCCACTGTAATTCAAATGCAGGATGACGTCCACCTCTCTCTTTGATCTCAAAAGTGGTGGGTAGCTGGTATTGATGAAAAAACCAGTATCCACCAGGGAGAGCTCATCGTCTGCTGTTTCCATCAGTTTATTTGGGAAGGAGTCTATCACTGTGTCTGAAACACAAACATTTCTTGTTACAATAAATAAAAAACAAGACTGACTGCTCCTCTGCAGAAAATTAAAGAGGGAAGAAAGGAGAATTTTGCCTCCCATTTTCCCTGCCTTCCTTTGACTCCCTAGCAGCACTGATTTACAGGAGTAAGTGACACACTACAGCTTTTTCTTTCCTTCCTTCCTGGACACCACAAGCAACTTTGGCCCTAACGGAGAGATCCCTCCTGCGTCCTCAGGCTGAGCTCACCTTGTCCACTGGAACATAATCCCCAGCAACCAAATTCAATTTCACCCCTCAATCCCCCCCAAAAATGAAACGCTGTTCAAATCTGGCTTCCATGTCTTCCACTTGTGGGAGGGAGAAGTGGCATTTCAGAAGAAGCCAGTCTTGTCTCTTCCTCCTCGTTGGAAATCCTAAATGAATTCCCAAACCTAAACCTCCTCAAAACGTTACTGAAAAACATGCTGTGTTACTGTGCCTTGCCAGGTGGAAAATCCTTCACTCTCCAGGTACTTGCTATGCATCTGGAAGCCTCTGATAAAATTGGGATACTGTGCAATGGTTGGGCGTCCCGTTAAGACATCTCGCAGAGCAGAGGAGAGGGTGCTCGAGGGGGTGAATAGACACGTGTCTATCTCATAGGGATTCATGGACAGAGAGGGTTCTTCCTCTGCAAGAAGGAAAGAAGCAGCTCTGAGTTTAGGGCAGTTTTCTGAAATGATCAATATTTTTAAAAAATGGAGTAACTAATAAACACAGTTGTCACCATCCCCCACCCCAAAGGTAAATCAAAGATAGTTATAAGCCCTTAAGGTCTATGCTACCAAATAAAACTCAGCATTAGACAGTGAATTAAACGACAGCTACCTGCAGGCAGCAAGCTGCCAGGCAGTAAGCACCACCTCCCACTCCAGGCTTCCTCGAATGATGCCCACCTCTATTGCAGCGTGTGGTGCGGGGGAGAGCCGAGTCCCAAAACATACAGGAGGACAACATTGGCCTTTGAACAGGACACCTTCAGAAAGCACATGAATATCACCCAGCTGCAAACATTAGCTAAGTTAGGAGGCCAGTCACTCCAGGTTCCTTGTGCAATTAACGGCAAGAGCCAGCCTTCTCCATGGGCAGTTTAGTGGAGAAAACAGCCCTCTGCAAGAGATGTTTTCTCTACTGACAGTATTAGCGGCCAAGGAGTACCATATCCTAACTTAACAATCTTAACATGTGTTCTTAATACAACATTATTTTTACATGTCTGCTGGAGACTGGTTTTGTGTCTGTATGTCCCTTAGTAAAAGGCACAGCTTTGCCAAAGCTTTGCCAAAGAAGCACAGTTTAGTTCTTCTAAATCAGGCAGAAAAATTTCTTAGCTGACTTCTCTGCTTTGCTTTCCTCATCTCTCTCTCCCTGACTTCGACAGCATCTCTTCAGGTATTAGACCTCTGCACGGAATATAAGCAATATATACTGGTGGAAAAAAAAAAAAACAACCACAAAAACATCTCACCGATATCTTTTACTCTGTCTCTGGTCCACCTACACCAGAAGTCCTCTGAATCAGTAGCCAAATTCCAGACATACATCGCATCTATAGAAAATATACTACTCCACATGCCTGTAATGTGAAAGAAAGAATAGAAACTGATTGGTAGAGTAGTCTTGGAAGAATTTTAATTGATACATACCTTCAGTCCTTCCCCTTGGATACTTCCTTTCTGTCCGGATGAGTATCTTTGTGGGCATGCTTCCTAAGTATGTCCTTGCTAATGCAAACTCACACCTGTTCGACCTGTTTGCTGGTGTCTTCCCAGGGCTGTCCACTACCGACCACGTGCTCACTCGCGCCAGCTGCCTCTCGAGTAGGCCACCTTTCCCTCTAGGCAATAGTCACCTTGCATGTAGCAGATCCGAGTCTCTGAGAGCTTCTTCACCAGCCTTCCCATAAAGAATTCACTTCCAAAATGTTCTGGGCGAATAGACGCTCCGTATTTCAGGAGACCGACTTCATAGGGAGTGAACTCCAGCCACTCTACAGCGACAGCAGCCAGATCATGAAAAGGCAATAACGTGTTAACTGTTGCTAAACGGAAGAGTACTAGAGAGCAGGAAGAAATCATGAGAAAGACACTGGCTAGTTAATAAAATGCTGTTCACCAGCTACAGCAGAGAGAATATACGTCTTTTTATACAGCAGTCTCCAGCAGAAAAGCCCTGGTCTGAATGAAACCATAAGCCTTCTGTGCAGATAATCTTACCCAAAAGCATGTATTGCTCAGTTATAACTTGTTCCCTTAAGGGCACCAGTGACAGAGAGCTTAGCATTCACCTGGCGTCATGTACCAAGCTGCTCGTATTAAACAAACACTGTGAAAATTAGTACTAGGGAAAATAGTGATTTTCCTGCCACCCAAAAATTCAAGGGTTTCCCTTTAATTGTTCAAAATAAGACCACGTGGAACCATCATAAGAATTAGTTTCGTTACAAGGTTTTTGTGACCAGCATAAATTGTGAGTTTGGCATCTTCTGTGGTATAGATATATTTTTGCTTCTGGCAACGTAGAGAACTCAAATTCTAAAGACTAACCATGTTTGGATTTTTTATTTTTAAGCGTTTGTCACTATTATGTGAAATTTTAAAGGGTTTTTTTGCGATTAGAATGAAAGGATTTGTTGTATTATTAAAGCTGATTACATGCATTTAGTCTTAGTTCAGATTACTTAAATTATAAAGTTGTTAAGAAATCTGGATCATAACCGTTACCTCTGAACGCCTGAGCACTATAGCTGGACTTGAGGTTGATGGCCACATAGATGGGCAACGGGTTCTGACCATTATCCACAGCCTGCCGTTGGTCCGAGAGTCTATGCTCGTCTTTCTGGTTTTGATTAAAAAAGGTTAATGGAATGAAGTGAAAAACAACTTGCACTTGAAATAATATAGTCTGAATTATGAGCTTTATCCAGGCTCTCTTTCCCATTCTGAGCTCACTGCATTGTGCAGAAATATGTGCCATGGAATATTCCAAACTCAGCAAGCATCCCATAAGCAGCAGCTACACCCTATATGGGTTCTCGGATTTTGAGATATGCAGAGAGGTTGACTGTGGATTCAGCAAGGAAAAAAAACCATTGCCAAGAAGAAATATGTGGCTAAGCGAAAGGTAAGGTACTTTGCTTGGCTGGATCTCAGGCAACAGAGTTTATCATATTTTAATATATTTTGCAAGTATATTCATATGCAAGAATATATTCTATTGCACATGACAATTTAAAACTTCCTTATATAAACACAAGCCAGAAGGAAACTACTTAAGTTATACTATTTTTAAAGCACCAAAATTTCTATCACTCTTTCTTAAAACTTGATAACATATTTACAGCATGGTCTTCCCCGCTATTTGAATCATCTTCACAGGCAGTCTATAACTAAGTCACTTTATAAATGCGTATATTCATTTATGCTAGTGAAGTAAATTATTTCAAATTTTTAAGTGCCTCTTCTAGTCAGAATATTTCATGTCCAAAATGATTAGTTTACATTTCAAACTATTTTTTTCTCAGGATTTTTCTTTCTTTAAGAAGAAAGAACACCTTTGACTGCAAAGCCATGGCTCCTTCAGTTCAAGGTCAACCTCACTTTAAAGCAAGAGTAGTGTTTTAATAATGAATCTGAATATACAGAATTTAATCAACCACGAAACTAATTATTTGCATTAATAGTACTGAATGGCATCCCAGGATTTATATTCTTCTCCTTTATAGCTAAAGTAGTTCATCAGGTTTCTGGAAAAAAGGACTAATACCTTATCATGTAGCATGGACTCAATGACAAGCCCCCAAAGGTCTATGAAGGAAGTGTTACGTCCTTCTTTAATCCTCTCCATCAGGTCATTGTAATAGTACTTAAGACAATCCAAAGAAAAACAACAGATCTTGGATTTGGTTACATGCTTGCGAGCTTCCTTGATTGCATCCTCCAGATATTTTTGTGACCAATTAGCATCTTCATATAAGTTTGCCATTGTCCTGAAAAAACATCAGAAGAAAATAATGAAAGAGAACTAGTGCTGTGGTTTGGCTTCAGAGAACTTTTGTGCAACCTATTTGCCTGTTTCTCAATTCATATAGGGTTCACAACTGAAAATTAAACATACCTGAAATACTCTCATTTCAAGAGCAAACAAAACCTCCAAGCTTTCCTGGTTTTCATGATAAAGGTTTATGTGGGCTCAGAAATGATCTGAGAAATTCAAGGGAGAGAAAATCTGCCCAAGACTATTAAATATAAAGACTCCACAAGTCCTCAGAAAATCCATCTCTTGGAAGGTGGGAAGTATTCTAGGGAGCAGTCACTATTAGTTGCTCTAGTTTCATACTTGTTGCCAATATCTGCTACTGGCTCCTATCAGCGAGAGAACTGGGCAGTTCTTGGGTCTTGGGCATGTCCTGGTACGACCATTCTTACTTGTCTCCTTGAAATCGTAACACAGACAGGTACACTCAGATCTCCACATACATACAGAGAACTTAAAAGAATTTCGGCAAATACTTAGACAAACCTGCCATTAAGGTTTGGACTTATACAAAAGGACTGACATATAATTCAGTGCAAAAAAACTGTCTCCACTTCCAACCGGGTGTAGAGGAGTGGAGCTACCTGGAACCCACATGATTAAATACTTAAGTTATTTTAAATATGACATCATCTGCCGTATGCCCACTGGGAGAAGAGAGCACTTTATAATGAGCAACCATAGCTGCAGTCTCCCCGAGGTCAGTAACTTGGCATCATTTGTTGGACTGTCTGCAACAATATTGATTCCACTAGCCCCGAATACACCTTTTACCAGAGGGAGATGCACTCTAAATCCAAAATGGAAGTGAGAATAACCAGCAAATGCAGGCATAAATTCTTCTTCCCATCTTTCTTCAATTTCCAGTCTAAAGACAAATTCGTTGCATTCAGTCTAAGGTATAATTGATAAAATATGAAAAGGTAATAGAGCATTTACATGAAAGAATCAGGCATAGACTGTGTCAGTGTGGTGACAAAAGCAGCTGATGAATGTGACGACTGATCTCCTATTCAGTACGTTTTGTTTCTTTGCTCTAGGTGGACACAGAGGCGATTGTGGGGAATATGGAAATGCTTTTGATTTACTAAGTGCCACATTAAGCTGACGGTGCTGTACAAACAGCCAACAGTATTAAGCAAAGAGCGTGCAAACATAAACCTTGTTTGGGTCATTCTCACCATGTGGTACCCGATAAACCACCGATGTAGGAAATGCAGTCTAAGAGATTGAGTTTCTGGAGACCCAGCAGGCTGCCGTACATCGCTGTCAGCGACCTCGTCCCTCCCCCAGTCGTCGTGATGGCCACCACCGGCACCTGTTCAAGACGGCAAGGCAGAAGGAGCGAAAGCCACGCGTGTATTAGAGACGAGCAATCCTTCTCACTGCAGAAACCAGGTAACAGGTTACAGGCATGGATACGAGCAGTGACGTTACCTCGTGCACAAAGGATGTGATTGTGCAAAAGGCTTCTGTTGCCACCACCTGACTGACGGGAGAGGGAAGGCTTATGTCTTACCCACTCACATCGGGTGGGCGGGAGGCTGTTTACCTAATATATAATTGGAAATCAACCTCATCAGCCTGGAATTCTCAAAGTGTATTATTAGAAGCTGTCATGGAAAATACAGGATTTACCATGCCGGAGCAGATCAGGGATCCGTGATTCTGCCTCTAACAATGACCAGTGTCTCAGAAGAACACACAGCCCCCTGTAATCAGCCAGACCACACAATAGCTGAAGCCTTCCTGGCCTCAGGCTGCTAATTACTTTATGTCCTGGAGCACAATCATCAGTAGGGCTTCCCCCCCTCCAAGCTCCAAGTGTAATTGAAGAGACAGACTATTCTTCTCTTAATCTTTTCCTGATCTGGTACACCCTTTGCTTCTGTTAGCATCTTGAGTTGTGTGGATGCTTACATGCCCTACGGAAAATGTCTATTTATACGTTTTAGTGTTGGCTTCTAATTTCATCAAGCGATCTGCTGTTCTAAAGTCAACGAATAGAGCTTGAAGAAAATATTTCTCCCATTCTATGAAATTAAGAAAAAAAACAAAATAAACTAAACTAAACTCGATAAGAACTTAAAATGTAGGAAATTTTATAAAATAGTAATGAGGAAAAATCTGATCATCTTAACTAAAATTGGAATAATTTCAAAAAGTTATATTTTGGTTTTTACATTTTCTAAGCTTTTTCATTATGAATTAAAGTTCCAATGATATTTTTTTCTCCAGTTCAAATGCAAGTCAGTTAACAAGGTAGAGGGGATTTTTTCCACAATTTTGAAGTTGAATACATGAATAGCAGAGACAGAGCAATTAGACCTTTTCAAAAAACACCTTTGGTCTTACCACCTCAACCACTTTTCTATGTGTCAGGAAACTCGTAGACAGCTATGTAAAAACGTTCTTTCCAGCTGTTTTGAAAACTTTATTTCCTATATTATTCTCTGCTCTGAAACCCAAAATATGATTTTTTTTAAATCTGTACCCTATCCACAACACTATTTCTTTTGATTGTCAGCTAAAGAGGATTCTTGCTGTTGGTATGTTTGTACTTTTCTGGTTTTCAACAACCCAGTTAGGCATAAGCAGTTACAAAACTTATGACTGAATTATGGAGGCAGGAGCAGGGGCTACAGTGATAAAGCTACACTTTTAATCAGCTATTTCATCTATACAACTCAACGATGCTGCTAAGATTCACTCCTCTTTTCCAGCTTGACCGTTTTATTCTAGTAGTCAGTTTTCCCAACAATACACCTTTTCTGCTGCAGAAACCACCTGAAGTATTTTTGTTCAGATGTCTGTGTGAAAATTTTTGCTTCCTGCCCTCAAAATCCGTTACAAATGCCACGACCACCACCTCACCTCTGTCACTGAGCTAAGGCATGCTATTTCCCAGGCAGCATCTCCCAGCTGTTCCATGTCTGCCCACTACAAATTTTCCTCCTGAGATCCGTGAGCAATATCAAGTATAAACAGGAATGGGTTGAACTGAGGAGCTGTTGGGAAGTTCTGCGGGCTGTAAAGGCATTATCCTGCCTTCGCCGCTCTGCTGTAGGAACCAGCTACTGCTTCTCTTGCTCGTCTCTTGACTTAGGTAGCCAGGCTTGTCCCAGAACAGCAGGATTAATTAAGCTGGTTTTTTATTTGTGGTTTCAATTTGTGAGCCCGGCCCCGACCCCCAGAGAGGAGTTGCTACCAGGGACTGTATTGGCTTGCCTCGTGCTCTTTCAGATCCTCCTCCAAATTAAGAATCTTTTTCAGAGCAGCAGCAACGTATTTCTTCCTTTTCCGCAGGAAGTCCTGCTCTTCCATGCACAGGCTAAACCCCAAGCGCACATCCAGGTCTCCTGAGCTGGAATAGATCATGGGACAAATCAATGCACGTGTCATTTATAGCTGATTTCAAGAGCTGTAGGGCAGGTAGTCAGTAAACTCCACAAATCATCTGTAGAACAAGCTGTTTCCAAGTCTGCATATCGATCAAGGAACAGGAAAAAAAAAGGAGCATTTCTACTGGCAGCAAGGAGTAGTAGTAAGAATGAAGAGGAGTTTCCAAGGTGCTTTAGACTTCTTGTGAACACGGGCACAAAGGCAAGAGACACAAGCGGGGGAAAGATCACCAAAAGGGGTAATTTCAGGAATGTTTTTTTCTGTCTCCATTTCTTTTTGTCACTGTGACATCCTGGAAAACTCAAATGATGCCACCATCACCTGTTCTCAGGTTTTGACAGGTCACTAACAGTATTTAAAGTGAAGGTCCTAATGAGCCGTGTGATGGAGCTTGAACTGCAGAGCAAGTCCTGCAGCATCACCCCCCGCTCCGCCTCTGCCCTGTGAAATCCAGCCTTTCACCTGTGTGCTGAACAGATTTCTAGATAAGCATTTGTAAGCTTCATCCTGCAAATATATCAGAATATCCATAATCTTTTCCACATGGGCAGCCACGCTGAATTTTTTCCCCTGAGAAATGTGAAGCACAAGCCAAAAAATTTACTGGAAAAAAAAGGGTACAAAACCAATCAAACGGCAGCTAATGTTTTGTGCCTTCAACAACACAAATACACTCATTACTGAGAAGAGCGCTCAATATTGACCAACTCTTCTGGGTCACATCACCCTCTGGTGGCTGCAAACTCTATCCTGAACATTACTTCACCAGTATTTCACAAACATGAATGTTTCAGCGGTTGAAGTTAGTAACCTCTGTTTCCAGCAAATTTGGTATATCACAGTGTAATTCTGAAAACAGAATAAGGTCAATTGATTGACCTTATAAAAACAAACAACTTTTTTAGCGGTGGATTAAAATTCCTCTTGCTCTCTCTATAAATCTGTATCTGTTAGGTTTACATTTCAATATATTTTGTTATGGGCCGAGATTGAGCAGGTAGCTCTTCTTCCTATGCTCTGAATTTCACCTACACAAACTGCTCCCATGCTCTGAAAATCCACCTTGCTTCCCTCCTGTATATCACCCCAGAGGAAGGATGCTGTGAACCACATGAAGTTTTCAGCTGTACCATAAAACCTCATTGTCTTCAATTTTACCTATCACCGGTGCAATTCTGTCCCTGTGGGTGGGCTGGCAGAGGTGCATCTGATCAGGTCTCAGCTCCCATTCTGCTCGGTGAAGCAGAAGGGGCAGAAGCCAGGCTGCCCTACGTTTGTTTTGGTGACTTTGCAAAGTTAAAGAGGAACAGGGTTCACTTCGGTCATTACGCAGATCTGACTATTGGCATAAATGGGCAACAAAATTAACATGCGAGCAGTGCAGTTTTACTCATGTCTAAGAATAGTAGTCATAAAATAGGCAATTTTCTCTGAAGAAACCTACCACGGCTCATAAACTCCTATTGACCTGCATGATCCTGTCCCTGCAGCAGACTTGCACTTACCTCAGGCATCGCGTGAGTGCAGGACAAAGCACTCACGCAGCACGCGCTCGTCTTTCCACCTACCATAGAAAAAACCCTAGATAACTAGTTTACAGTAATCCTGGATGATAGGACAAAAAGAGGCTATCTTACCATTTTCTTGCTGTCAAGCACAAGTGAAAAGAATGACCCTAGAAATCCAGAAAATAAAGCTAATTACCACCAAATTTTAAAACTTTGCTTTCCTTCAAGCTCAGGAAATGCTCATTCAGTAAGAGAGGAGGTTCTCAAGTAATAATTCATATGGCTAAGGACATTATTTTGGTACAATTAACCAAAGTCTCACTCCCTGCTCTGAAATCAAATTCTCTCTTATCTAACAAGCCTGTATGTTTGGGGCAGTGTGCCACGAGCTTGCACGTTACACCAGCTCACAGTGCGCGCCCTTAGAAGGAGCAACAAGAATGAGACAAGTTACCTTATTTAAAAAAAAAAAAAAAAGAAGAAAAAAAATTACATACAAAAGCAGTCTCAATATCAATATTTAGACAAGTTAAGATCTGAATTAAGCTCATATTCTGGAATTTTTTTTTTAATTACTAGCCATTCTGGAATTACCCCAATACCCAAAAAGAAATTTTGGAATGCATATGCATATGATGGTCATTTTTGTTCCTTGAAACCACTTAATTCTAATTTTGGGATGCAGGTTTGCAATGATTTTTGTATTATTATAATTATTGTTAACACCTGCTTCCTTAAAAGTGAATATGAGTGTCTTAATTTTTTTAAGATTTTCAATAAATAGCTGTACAATTTTACACAGTGATTTTGTTCACTTGCTAACTTTATTTCTAGCAGGGCAATATTAAGCACATTTTGAAAATATTTATTTCAAAAGGTTCACAGCACTCACCTCTTCTACTATTACCTCCTTCTGCAAAGGGAGTGAATTCAGAGGGAAAGAAAGGACTCCGAATTTCTCCGTTTCATTTTTCTCCGCCAGCTGAAACAACGTAAAAGGCAGTAGGGATGCGCACATGAAAGGTCTGCCATCTCTAGAACTTCTCCTACTAAGAGGGCTAGTTCAGTTACTGGTTACATCAATTTCCTCTGATTTCATTGAGGTTATTGATAACATACAGAAGGGGAACGTACCTCTTCTGGTAATACGACATCCAGTCTTGTCTGGTCATTTATGACGCAGTGAAATACAATGATCCTAAGGCCGGGGTCAGAATCCAGCAAAATCTTCTGGCTTACTTCATGGGATCCTTTCACTATAAATGTAAGCTCCTGATCTAAACACAGAGGCAGGGAACAAAGAATTTTAACTATTCCAAGCAAGCACACACAACTAATAAATAAAATCCGCTTCTGCTCTGCATGCCTTTTGTCTGGTTTTCCTTACACCACAATGATTAGGTAGACTTTGGGTGACTGAAACAGACTGAAAACTGATATAAAACATCTTCGTGGATCCGTATAAGTCATTAATATACAGAAATCACGTATTTTTTAAATACTGTAGCGTGCTATTTGGCAGGTGTTTTCCATGAATAAATAAAACCAAGGTTTAGATTTAAAGGAGTGTCAGTTTAAAGGCATTTTGGATTATTCGCATTGAGTAAGAGTGTCATTTATTTGACGTCAGTCTGTTCTGATTCATCACGTACATTTTATTGTACGTTGTGTCTGCTACGATAGTCAAATGATTCAAACCCAAAAATCAAGCAGACTGCTTGACACGCGCCCTCACGTCACCAAAACTGAAACAGCCTGTCAACCCGAAGGCTGTGTTCCTCGTACGGAAAAGCCTTTACGTTTACAGAGAGACCACATGCTGTTCTCTTACAAGATCAGGGCCAAGAGGCACATAATTTTAGGTCACTGACCTTTCCTCCCCATGTACATTTCAGTCTGAAACTTTCTATAATGCAGCTCAGCCATTGCTACCGTTTTATTCATAAAGGTCAATTTTCCATTCATGAATTATCTCCAAACAGCCATGATTTTTTGAGATTTGCCCCATGAGCAGCTTTACACAAGCTACTGTTCATTTGAATGAACTTAAAGACTAGTGAAGAATCCTGCTATATTTATTACAGCTACATTTTACAGGCAAAGTCCTGATTTGGTGGTGATTTGCATTTTGTGCAGACCCCTTTGATACAACTTCACAATTTAAGAGCTTAAGTTTATTATTTTTGCTCAAGCAACCAAAACAAAAAATATCTCTTTCAGAACCTTGAATGTGCAGAAACTTTGTACATACTCAAACCCGAATTAAATGTACAGGATAAGATTTCTACATATTAATTTAATTATAAGATAATATTAAAAGAAGATCCAACTTAGTTAAAAAATTTCATTTTGAACAAGCAATAAACAAAGAGAACTAACATAATTTTGCCCAAGTTTTTAATTCCAGTATATATGGCTCTATTTTTGCATCAATTTAAGATTTGCCTAGGAACTAAATACTTGACTAACTTGAATTTTGACAGATACAATCTCTGTGCAAGGTGGGGCATGGTGAAACCAAGTATTATATGACACAGCTAGAGTAACATGTACAACAGATTATTAATTTTTCAACATCTGTTACAACACAAAAACAATAGGTTAATGAAGCAATAACCTCACTTGTGGATTGCTGCTTCAGCTTCCCCGTATCCACTCTAACCTCCAAACAGGAAACCTCACGTGCCTGTAACGAGAAGATAAATAACGATTGTGAGAAGTGTAGATGTCATTGCAAGTGATTCATACTGTTCTCAACCAATCCCTTTAGCTGATCAATGAGCAACACAACTGTTACCTATTACTATGTCTTCCGATAACGTAAGGGCAATAGCGACATGGTATTTTTTCTGACTTTGAAAGTAGAGAGGAACAACTCATGAGCTGCTTGAACTTGGAGAGACAGTTAAGTAAAGAAGAGGAGACCTATTCAAAATAATAGGCATACTGAGATATGGGACTTTTCTTATAAGTGTTTTATCACTTTCTTCATTAACCCCTGATAGTTCTGGGTGTAATGTGGGAAGGAAATAATGGGTAGGAAATTCAAGGTTACAGAAGAAAGTAGGTGGCACATGCATGCTGACAGCAGCCTCACAGCGCGCCTTTGAAGAAGGTGGCACTGACTGGAGTGACGGGAAAACAGTGACCCTTAGTGCCAACAACAGATCCTTTTTCTCAGTAGGACAGTGTGGCTGGTAGTACTGGCTTTGGGACAAGCTCAAAGTTTCCAGAGTTAAAAGTATGAAGCACGTGTTATGCAGGCACAGGAAAGATTGTAAGAAATATACATTACCACTAGTACTCCATTAGTAATGATGCTATCAGGATAGTCCAGACTGAAAAACAAAATGGAAAATATAATGTCATGGGTGCGACAACTCAGATAAATACTTAAGTCTACGAGTTAACACATTACTCATTTTCTCCCATCAACTTTGACATTTCTGACTTAAACATTCTCACTCAAAAATACTTTAAAGCTTTTATCGAGCATAATTCTAGATGATGAGCTGATTTGCAAGTTTTTCCATCCACCCATAATAGAACATGAAGCTGGGCTTTTACTGCTGTGGTTTTTCATGCTTGCTTTAGTAAACCACATAATGAATTCCGATACATGACATACTGAGTTTAGGGAGAGCTGGAGGCTGTTATATCCATCTTGATTGTTTTGGTCATTACACAGTTTGACCCAAGGTTTTGTACTTGAAAAGCTAATACACTCGTCTAGATTTCCACAATTTTCCAAAAATTACCATAATGGTGGAAGAAATTGTACTCACTTCTATAATGTGATTTGCAAAACGCACATGAGATTTTAATATATCACTGTATGTGTAGATGTGTTTCCATTTATCCATCTAGGGGCAGAAGTAGGTTCATATACTGCAGACGCCAATTTTTATATTCTTAAATATTTTTCCCTCAGAAAAATGTCTCATTAAGGATATCTTACAATTTACCATTTTATTAAATTGCAGATGTAAATTCATACGGTATCTCAATAACCCAGATTAGTCCAACGGGAATACATACAAACGTAAAATTATAAGGATTGAGCACCAACTCCTCAAGCTGCTGCAGACAGTATGAGCTGTTTATTCAGACCTTACAAGCTATGGATTATACACTCTGTAGACTCACATAGTTATATAGTTGAGAGATGTATTTCATCTCACCTGAAACCAGGCAATACGCTTCCTTTAAAATCAGATGAATGACATTGTTGTTATCCATTTTAAGAGAAGGTTTATCAAAACTATTAGATTTCAGTATAAACACATATGAGAATAGCTTTGTAAAGTTTCCCAAAGAATTCTCCCAAAATTTCAAAGCTCATAAACAGTTTAAAGTTTCATTTCCAAATCAGTATTTTCCTTTAAGAGAAAAATATGAATTGGCTAAATACAGTGCAGAACACACACAGAAAAATATTAATATTAAAATATCTCAGCCTGCATAGCCTGGTGAAACGAAGGTGGAAAGGCAGGAACGGATGTCTCTTCATGGAGGTAAATATCCAGTAGAGTGTAGTATTATTTGAAGTATTGGTATCAGCAAAGTATAAAGTTAGGCTGATAGTTAGGATGTCTGAGGCATGACCTTCAATCACAGTGCAAGAACCTGCATTGTTGGACATAACGGCTTGGAAGGCTTCTGGGAAGAACCAGGACAACACAGGCATTAAGCACCGACGGCTGAGGTGTCCCTCTTGGGGTGTCACCTCTGCGGTCACTGCTGTAAAGAAGCCCAGCTGCTGTCACTTGTTGGTTACTCTCCACACTGCACTTCCAATTTTTATATCCTGAATTTCAAGGCTTCAGCTGGTCACAGCATAAGACAGATGTTTTTAAATTTTTTTTTTTTTTTTTAACCTGGTGATCCATACACTTGTTTTAAGAGCAGCAAAGGCACTCACCTTTCTCTGAAGCTTTGGAGACCAGCTGTGGCTAGAAACACAGCTGAGCTGGGCACAGAAGAGCTCTTACTATTCAGGTTGGCAGGGACCTTTCGATATTTTGCCTGTCTTTGGAGCACTGAATAACGTCCACTTCTCAGGACTAGCTGGTAATTTCCCTAACAACCAACCTGCTTTTAGACAGCCCTTGTTACACATACTAACACTCCTGTCCTCTCCCCCGTCACAGTTTGTGATTTGTGGCCTTTTTTAATGCAGACCTCAGTTTTACTATGAGAATTGGGAGCATACTATGGCCGGCGGCAGGGGGAGCCAGGAATAGAGACCCTGGGCATCCTTCTCCACTAAGTGCCTATCGAAGGGGTGCCTAAGACTGCAGTGGACTCTGTGAGCCCAGGGATCACTTCCCAACACCTGGTACGCATCAAACTGCCGCCTTCTCCTTTTTAGATCATGCCTGGCTGATAATGAAATTGGCAATACTGTATGGGAAGTTACAGTCATACAGATTCTCATATTACAGTTCACATTTGGAGTAGACGATTGTGCTCCATTTCACCAGAGAATCTGGATTTTTTGATACCTAGGTATAAAATTTTAATTCTTTCATGTCAGATCCAGCTTCCCCTTCTTTTAGTAGCTTCCACATAGCGCAGGTTACTTTTCTGAGCTTTCTGACGACCCAAGAGAAGCACGGGGGATGGTAGTATTTCAATAAAGAAAACTGTATTCACCTCAAAGGTTCTTTGGTTGTCATCTTTCTCAACTTAAAACTTTTGCCCTCGGTGCTCCTTGAGGCCCTGTGACTTCCTGCCACAAACACAAACACGAGCAGTACATTTGGCCCCCGACGGATGGAGACTCAGCCTACTCTGAGTTTCCTCAGCAGTGCCCAAAACAAATGGCTAGCATGATCTACTGGTCCCCCCACACATGGGGGAAATTTCTCAAAATAACACAGCAGAACTACAGAAAGAAAAAAAGACTTTTATTTTCTAAAAATCATGCTTTTGCCATATTTCAATAATTAATATTTAACTTTTATACAACTTTTTGTACACCTATTTACATTTATTTGTGTTAAGTGGGCTTTGTTTTAAAACATTGTCTTTCACATTTGAAAAAAAAAAAGAAAGGGGAGGGGGAGCTGAGATGAAAGGTTGTGTAAGAGTGGTCCTTCATTCTTCTAAGAGTTGCGATGCACCTCCTCAACTTGGACATCTGAAAGATATAAAGAGGCCATAAAGAAGATCAGCGGACCCAGCAAACACCCTGGGGCCCTCAGACCTCTCCGTGGAAACTCGAAGTACCTTTTAGTTCATCAGAAGTCTCTTTGTGGCCCCTCAGTATCAGGTGTGGGCTTCACTAGAAGTCGGAGGGGAGGGGGATGTTGAGCGAGCGAAGCCACCTCGTCCAGCGGGACCCTGTCCCTGTAGCAACTCGTAGAGGCTCATGCTGATGCTGGACTCTACCAGTGGAAATACAAGGGAGAAAGCCCACGTTACCGTTGATAATCACCAGAAAATAACCCAAAAAGCACTAAAACATGCAAATTGGCAACCTGTGTACAACGACCTTACCTTTTCTGTCACTGCTGCTCGAGGGCAGCAGCTCTCACGCCAGCTGGGCTCGTGTTATGGGCCCATAAAACATTGGGCGGGCGTTTGCAATCCCTTGGCTCGGTTGCTGGTGAAAAGGCACTTGGAGGAAGGAGCATGCCTTCCTCTCTGTGTCGTTAGGATCAAACGTTTGGCTCTCAGTGCCTGCCACGGGCAGCGGCAGCAGAGAGGTGAGCATTTGCAGGTACTGCAGGAGTGGCGTAAGAGTGACGCAAAACTAGGAAGAGTATTTGTCTTGCAGTTGTGGAAACCAAGCTACCAAAATGAAGGTTTTCTTCCATTTTAAATAAAAGATAATGGGAACGAATGCGGGAATCAATTTCACACAGCCCACCGGTGTATCGTGAGGGAATTTTTGCAATGTTCTTTGGTAAAAGTAACACAAAACACAATTTTTTGCAGTGAGGTCAATAGGCAAACAAAAATAGGAGTGACAAAGCCACTATTGTAGGTGCGACCCAGGAAACTTTCTTGGCCTGGGGTTACACTTCCTGTGTGATATTATTCATCTGAAATGCTGGAAAGAAAGAACAGGCTAATATAGTAAATCTTGCAATTGGTAAAGTCTGGAATGAAGGTGGGGAAGGAATGAAAAACTACTTCAGATAAGTAGTGTCAGACAAAATGTGCTGGTGGGAATAATTATTAATTTAAGAGATAAACTGCCATATTTACCAAAAAAAGTATGTTCTCGTTGTTCCCATCACAATACCAGATTTGTAGAAACTGTCCCACATGGTTAGCTGTACTTCTTGTTAGCACTATGGTTAGCTCTCCCCCTCTGAAAATTATCTATAATTTCTGTCAACACTTCCCCCAACCAGCAATGCCAAAAACCCTTGCCAAAACCTGCTGAGCTTGTTCAACACAGGAGAGCTTGATTTGGTCCATAGCTTTCTGGTGACCTATCTCAGCTGCTTCAGTTCAGTCCTTCAGACCTTTTCAGGGCTCCTTCATTTATCACAGGTAATGCAATCCATTGTCTCCGATTTTAGCGCACAAACCCTTTCATTAATTACTCCTGATACCACACTTTTCTATGTTGAGAGGAAAAAAAAACCCTCTCAATATCTTACAAAGATCACGATATTTAATCAATTCAGATGTGCTTACACCTTTATTCCAGGCTCGACTGATGGGCAGAACAGTATTGACCACCACACATATGCAAGAAATGCACGTGAGGGATAGTAGGGGAAATGTTTATCCGCCTTCCGACAAGAAGTCCATTTTCCCAGAGAAGTGTCTTCCCTTTTCTCAGGCCTACTGGGACGTCACAGGGAGATTCCCTCCCTGACTGACTTATGATGCAGCAATTTCTTCCCTTTGCATGTGGAGTTCTTCAGGCCACAACTATTACATTGTCACCCAATGAACCGCACTACGAATGAAAACAGTGGATCGGATGTGTTCTTGCTGTAGCAACTGAGCCATGACTGTGATTCTTTTTAAAACCTCTTCCCTGGCACTGCCCGGATTCCTTTTTATTTGTACAGTCCCAACTATCTTTTTCCAACCAGTAGAATTCCTACTCAGACAGCACCTCCAGAAATTGCTAAATTTCTGACTTTATTTATTGAACACGTCTCCAGGAAAAGACAACTGGCTGCAAGGTCCGAGAGAAGAGTTTGACACAGAGCCGGTGCGCACATGCTCAAGAGACAAATTCCAGCCTCCATATGCAAACCCACTTGTGCACAACATCCAAGCCAGACAACCTGCCTGGATCTCCCTCATCAAAAGACAGGTTTATCTAGAGTGTGATTCTACGTACCACCTCCAGAAGCCATCCTCTAACTTGCAGAGGAAGGAAGATTGTAGACAGGCCATTTGGGACGTCTACTGGAGCTCCCTTCCCCATTGCTGTTACTGATTTTGTGACACTCCTAAGCTGTGATAGGCACCATTTGTCTTCCTGTTGCTGGGCCTTCTGCCAGTTTTGGTGCACAGTAAAAAACAAACAATCCGCCCTGATGAGTTTCCATGAGTTGTAATAGGAGATTCTGGGACTGCTTTAACTCATCAGAGTTTTTTTGCTTGCAGACACTGGGAGATCTTTCCTTCTCCATTCATAACACTGAGCTACTGCCCTTTCTCCAGCAAGTCCCAATTTCCCCTTCCGTCAGGAATAAACACATTATTCAAACTCTCCACCAACATAGTATCCTGCTAGGCCTCCTGAAGTGCCCTGAATGCCTTGAGAAGGTACCAGCAGTACCATCCCTTCTCTAAGGTTGTTTTAACAACACTTTCAGTTCAATAACATGGATCAAATTGGTAACAGAAATCCTTTCAAGTAACTTCCTCAGACTCATAAAGCATATTATGGAGACAGACTAGAATAGCCGTGATCCTGCATCATACTCCCTCTCCCGTTAGAGCGACAGGCTCCCAGATTTCTCCACAGCATGAATTACCTGAAGCAAACACGTCCCCTAAACAGTCAAACTCCACCAACAGCTTCCAAGCCTACCAAGCGAAGCTAGTGCTGCTCCTCCAGTTCTCCTGGTTCCTCCGTCCTCAGCCTCCCACAGTGATCTTTGCTCCTTTCTTTATGCAGAATATTTAGTTCCTCTCCCTGTTGGAACTGATACCCAAGTTTACCACAGCTCCCCACATGTAGCCAGAAGAGCTAAATAGATCAACTTACAGGAGAACATTTTATAATGCTGTGGATTTGAAAAGCCAGATTCCCCAAGAAGGGGCAACGTAAGACATTTAGGTTTGGCATTCCTTCTTCTAAGGGTCAAAACTTCCTCAACATTGTCGTTGTCCTTATGGTTCCTCATGTATTGATCCAACGACAAAGAGAACAGGAGGAAGCTGGTGCCCAGGAGGCAGCAGTCAAACAGGGCAAAAATGACATTTTTGGATATTTCAAATCTAAAAATATGTATGCTGAAATTCCAATTTACTAGACTTGAATGAAAACTTGAATGATACTGCTTTCAGAAACTGTAGGTTTAAGAAGCACTGTCACATATGAACCAGCTTTCCAGACTGCTTTTATACAGAATACAACAGTTTATATAGAATTTAGGACTCTACTCACGTGTTCTGCAATGTGAACTCCACCTCCAGCTCCTCACGTGTCTGAGGAGAGAGGAAAAAGAAAGAAAGGTCTGTTACTTATTTTTCTTCATAGCTTTCATCATACCAGTTACATATAATTTGTAAAATATATATTTAGAATAGCACTTAAGCAAATTCCCAGAACATGAGAATAATTTGCAGAAAAAAAACCCCGTGGTGCCAACTGAAGGTATTGAATTTTAAGATACTGAAAAAGCAGTTGCTAAAATTAATTTTTTGAAATCTAAATGCCATATGCGCATGCAGAAGCAGGAACTGATATTCTGCTAAAACAGCTATTTTTCAGATTTTAATTCCCAAAACAAAAAGAATCAACTGCTTTAATATTATTACAGTTTAAAGTGGCTGAAAATTCAGAACTCATACCAAGAACCAACAAACATGCCAGAAATATTCAGAATTAAGGCACCGGGTAATTAGTTCTAGCTGGTTTCATCCTAGATTTTTAGCATAGAGATTTGTTCTTAACAAAAACTAGCATGGAGCACTCATACAGGGATTTTAAGTCTTTCTTACAGTAGCAGCAAAATACAGTTTTAGTAGATTTTTCCCATAATGAAACACTGTAAGAGGATATATTTAGATGGAAGGAAAGAATTTGCTTTTGTTCTGACCAATTCCATTGCTCACCTGTGGATTCAGCTGAAACTTCACTCGAACAGTACGTCCTACAGTGAGTTTATCTATGTCAAAGAGAACTGTGCAGAGTTCGTCATCCCTGGTGATCGTGTCTTCATCACAGACCTTTAGCTCCAGCACATTCTGCAAAAAGAGGTTAAGAATATCATGGAGTTATTTCTATATCTAAGAGCTCCATAAGGCAGGAAAATCTCAAGACCAGGTTTTCCTCCCTCCCCCCTCCAGTTTTAGGGGAAGAAGGAAAAAGGAGAAAGAGAAACAGAAGAGTGAAAGACTTGGGAGTATTAGACTTCACATTACTGATAACTGTACATACACAAAAGAAGCAGGCTTGTCCGCCTGGGGAAATGAAACAAGACAGGCAGGTCATGCAGAACATCCATGAATTTGTGATAAATAACTGTATTAAATGTTTCTACATTTATTTTATGGCCTTTGGCTCTAAGTGTATAAAACAGGCATAGGTGCATAAAGAATGTTTAAAGGATTTCCTTTCCACCATACCTAGAACTAACTGATCTTACTGCTATTTTTATGTGACCTTTATCTTGGGTTTCACTTGTATATGTCAAGATCAGGAATAGGATAGTAAGGCCATATTCTGCAGGGCATTTAATTGCTTCTCACTGCTTCAGTATAGTAGATGTGTAAGTAACAAATAGCTGGAACAGAACAATACCAAGGAGGATGTAAGTAACAGAGCTTTTTCTGGGGAGTCTTTAACACCTCCAGTGTTTGGAAACTAGCTATGTACTTATTGGTTTCTTGTAGTTTTGCATAATCTACTGACCATCTGCAGACAGCAAATGAGTGAAATCCATTTATTTTCACTACCTTGACTCGGCGGTCGATCTTATAGCAGAAAGCTTCATTCCAGACGGGGTTTTTGCTGTTCCTGATTGTTCTGGTCCGAACCTTCTCGGTTGAAGCAGTAGGCAGCCACAGTGTCACGTAACAATCTGAAAGGGTGACTGTGTAACGAGAAGATGAGCAGAGTGATAACGTATCCAGAGAAAGAATTGCTGCACTGCGCACGTTTAACCCTAACAAGACAAAGATAACACGGTAGGGGATTTCTTCTTAAAACATACAGAGTGAGGAGTAAATAATACAATGAAGCACTCACGGGAAAACAGAAACATGCTCACGCACTTGCCATGCTCATTCCCAACATAAAGTTTTATTTGAAATAGCACTGCACTCCACATGCAGTACAAGCACACCTACCCATGCTGCATTTAGCTTTATATTCATGACTATCCAAATGACTGGGACAGGGTAATGTTGCCAAAACATGAGAATATCTACCGGCATATGCCCTCTGCCACGCGCACTCACATCAGCTCTAGGACGGTTCCTCTGCCGCTCAGGCAACACACCTCACAACCTTCGATCTGGGCTGCAGAGAGACTCGTTTTCTAGCATTTCCTCCCCAGATCTGGTACCTTAACTAGTTGAAAGCCTTTATCAAATTGCTGGCTTAAATGAAGAAAAAAGATTCTTTTGCTGAAAAGTAAAGTGTTCCCCCATCAAAGCTGAAAAGTTTGATTTCCTTATCACAAATCAGAATGTGCCAACTTCAGTCATTCATATATTTCATTAAATTTTTAGAAGTTGTCTTTCTCAAGTCTTATGGGGGG
>NW_009193646.1:29400-47697 GCF_000690835.1 Fulmarus glacialis | reverse complement strand
GGGGGGTGGGGGGGTGGGGGAAATCAGTCTCAGCACTAGGGTTAAGTTACAATTCATCCTATTCCTTCCTACCACTCTATCTGCAGACTAGAAAAATCTTGTCATCACTCAAGTCTGGGGAAGGAAGCCCTACGTGCCACCAGAGACATCAGCTCCTTCCATATTCTGACCCCCATGTTTGGAGGGAGAACCGCCAGGGAGCGAGACTTGCAGAAGCTTGACACAGGCACCGATGGCCTTTCCCTCATACCTATAAAGCAATACATATCCTCCCTATTTCACACTAGCAATGCTCAACCAGTCATCCGGCTCTTACAGCAACCTTGTGAGTCAGAAGTAGTCAAATAATTCAATCCATAGTCAATCCCTGCATCATGCTCAAAACCTGTAACAGTGTTATTACATCATATTAAGTACAATTTTCTTCATGTATTTCCTCTTTATCTTTCAGTAACAACTACAGATTTAGATTTTTCTATCAACCATATTTCTCCCAAGTTGTGCTTTTATCATGTAGTTAACCATGCTATCACTATCAGCAAAACCTTGATAATGACTGTGGAAAGAAAAGTGTTTCCAGAAAGTTCCCTTAACCTTCTCAGAAGAGCATGACTGATCAGACATTCGGCAGAGGCACAAGTGTAGGCAGATGAAAGTGTAAATAGTTAGTGGTGATTAATGCTAGAGCTTCCATTTTCAAAGAGCTTGAGACACACTGATGAATTACTTCACAGTGGCAATGTAAGGATTAAGCAAATAAGTACACTAAGAAATCTTGAATGACTTGCCCAAGATCCCATAATGCAATCAGTGTCAGGGTCCAAAGCACAGTCTAGATTTCCAGGCCTATACCTAAATCTGTTACAATTATCTTGCTCTGGAACAACAGTAGGAAGAAAGACTTTTAAAGCTTATTTAGTTTCCACTGGTAAATAGGAATGTGAGAATCAAAGACCAAGAAGAAGGATTCACTTCAATAAATTAAGCACAAACACTTCACCAACAAGAAAATACGAAAAAATACCATTGAAATGGGAATCACCAAAGGTTTAATCAGAAAAACAGGAAAGCTAAAGGAGAGGAAATAAATGCTAACTCAGAATTGTAACAAGAAGCATACTGTTACCATTACAAACAGGTAGAAAAGGGATACTTCCCCATAGTTGAAAATACCTAGGTTTCGAGGAAAACTAACTGAAACGTTTGGATTCTCAAATGCCTTTTTAATGGCCTCATAAAAGGTAAAGCCTCTCTGACACTTCCTTCTCACTACAGACAAAAAAAATGAAAAATTTTTTTTCCACAATAATTTGAGTTTCCTCAGAAAACAAATTTTCTGCTGAGAAAATACTCTTGCTGAAGAGTTTTCAAATCTCTCTGCCAGAAACACTTTAAACAAAGCCTTGGGAAGCTCAAGTTCTGAATTCGGGGCATCTCAAAGGGGTAAAGTTATGATATTCATCTGTTCTTGAGACCAGAACACAAGGAAGTAAGGCAATATGATGTGGCAGACATGCCAACAGGCTTCATGAAGAAAGACTCTACGATTCACTGTGGCAAGGAGCAACTGTGAGCAATTCATTCCTGAGAAGGACAGCCACAATGAATCGAAGCATAAGCAGGCGACCTGCTGGAGTACACAAATGCGCGCGCAATTGTGCACGCAGATTTGCAGATGCAATTGCAGTGACTGCCTGGTCAGGTCACATATTTGGTTGATGCAAACCACCACTTAGGCATTTGAACATCTGGGTTTTGTTAAATAAAAAGTCAGTGCATACAACTATAAACCCACGAAGTGTGTGTTTCTGCACATTAAAATAGGTCTTCAATCTCTAAGAGACCCAGAACTTTACATCTTACAAGGTGCTCTCACTTTGTCTAATGAACCAAATCCCTTTTTCAAAATGACACAGTAAATATCACAAAATAGTTTGATCATCTGTCATTTCCAGAGTAAAAAATATTAAGACATAAACAGTAAACAAAGCATTCAGGAAATCATAGCAGATTTTTTAAAGCTGAAAAATAAAAGGAAAAAGATAAATAAGCACAGTAGTATTACATTGCGGAAGATGCAGGAGTAACCCAGAATACCACAAGTGAGTGCAGCAGAGATTTGTTCCCTGATAGCAATCATTCATTCAAAAATACTGTTGTTAAGCACAACTGCCATGTGTTCCAACCACATTCTTCCTGCCAGAAACCACCAAATCCAACCTCAGATAAGAAGATAGTTTTCCCTCTACTCTTGACCCATTACATTAGCTGAAATCTCAAACTACATAGCAGATTAACTAAAATTTGCAGCTGGTTTCCTTAGAAACTATGATGTGCTGCACAAAATTCTGAGTGTGCCAAAAGAAATTTAATTTTGAGTGATGTTCAGCAAGATTTTGGTGAACATATTGTGGGCTTTTCCTCTTTGTTTTACATCTTCCCAATTTATTCTTGTCGTCTTTCAATTTGAATTTTCTTATTCCATTTGTCTTTATTTTGCCTTTTTCTTTCACGCCTTTCCAACTTCTTTACACAGACGTGTCACCATTCAAATTTCCCCACGAAAGTGACTCAGTGGCATAACTGTATTTTGAAAGGCACCTGAACAAGCCCCAGTGCACCCAGGAGAGTGGAGGACCATTGAGGACCCACATCGGTGGAACAGAAGCTGTGAGGAAGCTCCTCAATGAATTGAAAATTTTAGAATTCAGAATTAAACCAGTCCCTCCCCTGGGTGAGTCAGTGTCACATCTGGACGGTGAACAAATGGTTCTTTCCACCTATTGCAAGTCTCACTCTTCCACTGAGGATTTTCATTTTGTATTTGGTGCCACACTGGTTCAACGAGCTGATGCCCACTAGTCTGCAGAGGCAGAGAAGGTGAATCATTACAGGGCTTCCACAGTTGGATATCACCAGACTCAGTAGACTTCCCTACCGGAGAGATTTCTTCTGTCTTGGTCTCTTGTCACTATTAACTCTTGTTCTGTAATCTGGCTATGACATTTTTCTCTTGTAGTCTCTATTCTAGATATCCTTTTCTCACTTTGCCTCACTTAAACTCCTTTAAAACTCTCCCAGTAGTGCTCTGTTTAATTTTTTCTGACTTTTAAATTGCTTCTTTCTTTAGGTTAAATAAATTCCCAGACACAGTGGATTTTATCATCTCTTCTTGCTATTTATAAATTCTGCAGAAGTAATAGAACGTTTTTGGCTTGTACTTCTGTTATTTTCATAGTCTTTCCTCCTACTGCTGATTTTACATTTGCATCACCAGCCCTCTCCTTTCTTCTGTCCAGAAATTCTGTAGGGAATACTCAGGTTTCTTACTCAAAAGTACAAGAATTTTCACCATTTAAAGAGCAGCCTTCTGATCAGCAGGTAAGTCTGATGTCACAAGGGTAGGAAATACATCTCATACATCATACATACATCAAATGCATCACCTTGCTTGAGTTAGCTTCTTTACACTTAAGAGCAGAAAGCAACACTTCAGTATCACAATAAAAATAATTCTTGCAAACTTCCAGCAACATATCTTTTTATTCCTACACAATTTAAGAACAATAACATTGACCAAATATATTCTTTACTTTAAAGAATTATAAGAAACATCCAACAATAGCAGCAGTACTCACGCAAATCTGCCTTCCGGACATTCCTCACCCTTAGTATTTTTACAGTAAGCAAGTTGAAAGGAGATACTGGTCTCTGCATGACAATTCAAAAAAAGAAAAAAGAAAAAAAGACAACATTGAGATTAATGTTATAGTCTATAGTCACAGACTACTGTAACCCTAAAGCTCTAAGGATGTAGATAAACCAAGGTTTTTAAGGTTGAGCCAATATCATTTATCAAACCAACTGGAGCAGTTGGGAAAAAATACACAAATTTTTGGCACAGAACCCTTTTCAGGTCTGAAATAGAAGCAACAGATTTCAAAACCACATATGAGTTGAGAATAGGTGCTGAGAGTTTGATTTGATAAAGATCACTTCTTTCTAACCCCGCTCCATTATTATCACAATAAACACCCCTACAGCACATGCATGGGTGTCCTCGCCACTTACACACCACTGCCTGCAACAGAACGGACTGTCTCTGGGACACCAAACACTGGCACAGCAGCTGTGCAAGTAGAGCTAAGCGACCACCATGCACCAGCACAAGCTCCTGCACCAGCACAAGCTCCTACGCAGAGTCTAAAAGGCCAGAAATGCAGCTGACAGTGACGAAATACTTCTCATGAAGAGACTGATCCATCTCTGATCTTCACCCTGATCCCCAGCATAAAGCTACAAAACTCTTTTGGGAGATGACCTTGGGACTTAACTCATAACTCCACTAGATCTCGGACACCTTGGGCTCAGAGATATAAATTCTGTAATACCTCATAACTTCCATGGCTCATACTAACATGTCTTCATATTCCTCAGGCTATAACTTAACTCCCCATTCCACCTTGGAGATAACTGCTTAACATCTTTCTCTCCTCTCGCACACTAACATCTCTTCTGTTTCATAGGTACTATCTTTCCTGTTAAAACCAATGTACATACAGATATCATTTCTCTCAACACTTGCTTAAAATTGGTATTTAGCTTTGAATCTAGTGATTCTGTTTTAGAACAGAATCAGGTGTTTTGTGCCTAAAAACTTAGAAGAGAATCATAGAATCATTAAGGTTGGAAAAGACCTCCAAGATCGA
Source organism: Fulmarus glacialis (assembly GCF_000690835.1). Lineage (NCBI taxonomy): Eukaryota > Metazoa > Chordata > Aves > Procellariiformes > Procellariidae > Fulmarus > Fulmarus glacialis. The sequence goes on along the minus strand of NW_009193646.1, from coordinate 42,988 downwards.
GTCCAACCATGAACTCAACACCATGCCCACTAAACCATGTCCCCAAGCGCCTCATCTACACGTCTTTTAAATACTTCCAGGTATGGTGACCCCCCCACTCCCCTGGGCAGCCTGTTCCAAGGCCTGACCACTATTGCAGTAAAGAAGTTTTTCCTAATATCCAATGTAAACCTCCCTTGGCGCAACTTGAGGCCATTTCCTCTCGTCCTATTACTTGTTACTTGGGAGAAGAGACCAACCCCCACCTCGCTACAACCTCCTTTCAGGTAGTTGTAGAGAGCGATGAGGTCTCCCCTCAGCCTCCTCTTCTCCAGGCTAAACAGCCCCAGTTCCCTCAGCCGCTCCTCATAAGACTTGTCCTCTAGACCCTTCACCAGCTTCGTTGCCCTTCTCTGGACATGCTCCAGCACCTCAATGTCCTTCTTGTAGTGAGGGGCCCAAAACTGAACACAGTATTCGAGGTGCGGCCTCAGCAGGGCCGAGTACAGGGGCACGATCACCTCCCTCCTCCTGCTGGCCACACTCGTCTAATCTTTCTATCTATACCAGTTTGTAAGAACAGATATTAACTCTATCCATAAACCCTCTTGCTCCTGCATTCATAGACATAGCATAGCCTAGTAAAGTTAATACCGTGTCCTAACACAAACACATGGGTTTTATTACTTTGCATCTGAAGTGCCTGTATTAATTTTAAGCAGCAAAAGTAAAAACCATGTACTGATGTTAACTGATAAAAAGTACCTTGCTACTATTCCCTTCATACATGCTAAGCATTTTGCCGGACCATTTGTCTTTCCAGCTGTAGCACAAGGCTTATCCTGAAGTATTTCACAATGCTTTGACAAAGTGTTAAGCAACTGGGACCATGACGTGACATTGGACACTAGCATAATGTAATGAAGCAGGTCCTTGTCCTCACCAACAAAAACCTCAGCACCTCTGAAAATGCAGCAGAGATGAAGAACAGCCTGGGTAATTCCCAGCATACCCCCTTGCACTTCCCTTTGGGTCGGCAAGGGGCCTGAAGATGCAGAGTTGAAGGTCAGTGAGACAGCAGCAGGAGGGTCGGAGCAGTCACTGATATGGGCACATTTGTTCTACATTATCTTCACCTGGCCAGGCTCTAGCACAGGGTGCAGTTTTATGGTGCACAGTTTGCGAGTGCTTGAATTGTCCGCTGTGGGACATTTAAGCTGTCTCAGAGTATATCACACCTCTGCCTGCTCCATTATCCCAAACATGGCCACAAAGGAGAACTTGGACAGACACACCTTGAAAGAAAAAAACTAGTTCTTTTTTGGGGGAAAAAAAAAAAAATTACAGTCTCCAATCAAAAGCAACCAAAAGACATCATGCCCAGACTGTATAGTTGAACTGCCAGAACTGCTTTTCTATATGCATTAAATAGAACTGGGTAAAACACAGAAGCACTCCTAGGCACAGGGATCAACAGCCAAGGCTTGTCTATCCTTGCCAAATCTACTGACATGTTTGCTACATTTATGCTTGGTCCCTGCTTTCCCACCCAATAAATCCTAAATGTTTTTGTTCTCAGCAGTGCTATTTCAGCAGAAAAGGTGGAGCATCTCTTTACCCAGGAAGGATGGGGCTTGCATCCCTTGAATACAGAAGAATGGACTTGAGCAGAAATTCCCCATCCCAGGGAAGTGCTATAACCACTAGGCTGGACACGATTTTAAAGGAATAAACTTTGTTCGGTTCTTATCTCAACCTCTACTTGGTGCATCTCAAGTGGATAGTGGTATCTCCCTGCAGCCCTAAGTGGCACACAGAGATAGGATCTAAGAAGGGTGTTTCTGTCCCTGTTAGCTGGGTGTACTTATTTATGCAGTTCCCTGCTCAGCTGTTACAGTTCCCATTCTGGTCTATCTAACTCTCCAAACACACCGAACCAATCCTCAGTGCTTCACTCTGGGATGTAGAGTTCATTCCCATACTAGTGACTTGGAAGTCAGACCTAACTTTTAGGTGCCTGAATGCTTTGTCAAGTTTATCTGTCAGCGACTTACTCAAAGTCACACAGAAAAACTACTGAGGGGCATATCTTAAACTGGATAATCTGCCAGTAACAGGTAATGGCTTCCACATCTTTCCCTTTAATGTGATGATGACGGTATCGCAGGCTGGGTAAGTTCTGAGGCCAGAAGCCTCCGAGGTCAGTTATTACACACACTTCGACTTTCAGCTTCTGTATTTATTTCGTCTGAGACATGATTGTTACCTCATAAACCGGAAACACAAGCCAGGCATTTTAATAATCACTGTTGAAACTACTTAAATACGTGAGATTGCAAACACAGGACTTGGTCACACTATCCTACGTCAGATAAAAGTTCAATTAAGTCCTGTGGCACACTTGTGCAATCCTTACATATCTCGTCCCAGGGAAGTCAGTGGGACTGTTCACATACGCTAGTGTTCATCCATATGAGTAAGAGTCACATAACTGGGCTCTAAAACTGCTGTTTCAGTAAAATTCCAAGCTTATACTTCTACAAAAGCCTTTTATAGAATTTTTTTTCTTGAGGAGTGAAGTACATACAACATTCCCAAGTTACATCAAGAGAAAAGGCAATTATCAAAGTAAAACAGCATGTCAGTTCTCTTTGGAGCAGAGCACTCTTCCCTTAGCTTTCTCTTCAAAAAGGAATAGAAATCTCACCACTGCTTTAAAAACTATGAAGACCAACAAAGAAAACGCTCAGCCCTGTCAGAAAGAGTGGCAGGACTTTAAAACACAGATCATTGCCTTGCTTCTGACCTGGGTCAGGTATGTGGCACCTTTTAACTTCAAAGAGTTTTGGAGCCTCAAGGGCAGGCAGGATTTCATTACGTCACTATGTCTACCCCCTCAGGCAAGGTCGTCAAATGCATAAGAAACACTTTTCCTTGTACTGCATGTTTTGTATTTATTTCGCCCATTTTAAAATATCCCATTAGCTGGGTCTAAGTCACTAGAAGTCACTGGGATTGTTCCAGAATAAAAACAAGTGGAGCAACAGCGACTCAAGGCCTGTTTCTTTCCAAGAGCTATGTAAAACTTGTGTGCCTTCAGACTGCTGTTTTCATGTGATTTTTCTTCTCTTCCTGTTTGCAGCTCCGCAGCTGGACTTGCATGTTAGAATAAATCCAAATCTTAGAAGAGAAACCAAGTCAAGCATTTCCACAGTTCAACATGGCTTTTTCTCAAGACCACACTAGCCTATATTATTTTAATATGATACAGTAATTTGAGTGATCTAAAAAAAAGTATTACCTTTTTGCCTATCAGCTTAAGGGCACTACCAACATTTTCTCACCAAATATTTTACATATTCACTTCAGTTTAAACGGCCACTCAAGTTTCAATCACACATATCCCATATCCCATGGGTTGCCCCGAAACTGACTCTGACAATGAAAGCTGGTTTCCTCAACAAAACCATTGAGTAACAAAAAACAACTCAGATATACTATGCTTATATATTTATCATCATAAATACCAACTTTCATGGCAAAAGAGAAAAAAAAAGCTCAGGTGCTTCCTGATTTTTGCCTCTGTGAGCCTCGAAAAGTCAGGGCGGAAAGAAGGGGTTCTGGGTCCTACTCTAAATTGTGTGTACTCTATTCAGGTCACTCTGCCACCCTAAATACCCTAAAGACAAGAGGCACAATCTAAAGCCACTGAACTGCACAGGTCTCACAACTAGACACCTACTAATAATGTAAAAAGTACTAAGGATAAAAAAAACACCACAGCTTGATCCTCTAAACACAGCTAAGTTTACAGGACTAAAGGTAACTATTTTTATGGTCCTCTTCCTTAGGGCTGTGAGACTATATACAGACGCCTAAACATCATTTTAAAAGCTGCTTTTTGAAGAAACTCTGCAAAGTCTTTCCTTTACCACAGCATTTCACTTTGAACAGAGAAGGCGAGTGGCTTTCGGACACAGTCAGGCATCAGATACTATCAATAACAGCAAACCTTCATGACGCAGACCAAATCTACCATCATTTGGGAGAATCTCTGTATCACCCCCACGTGGACCCAAAGCCCAAAACAAACCAGGCTGGGAAATCCCCACATCACTGACGCAGGGGCAAGAGCCCATCTTCCCCACTATAGATCCCCAGAGAGTTGCAACTGATACTGGCAGCCCCAAACCCATTGCAAGTGTCTGAAGACAGCCCCATCCTGTCGCCACCGCCGCTGTTCCCATTCGCTGGCTCACAGCAGCTTATCTGATATATTTTCCTTTATGCTAATACCTGTTAACATGAATGTCTGCTAATTGCCCAGGGAGTTTTCATTTGCCTGTGCAAAGAATTCATCCTCAGTTCAGCCTTTACAAAACACCTTGTTGCTCTTTTTTTGCGTTCAGAGAAGTTTGGGCAATGCTCCCACTCCTACCGGGCTGATGAGATTGGGCTTGTCAGGAGGCTGAACACAACACATTTATTCCACAGTTTTACCTGTTCTGACGCAGTGTTTTTAAACGCCATGTTACACAGAGAATTGCAAGCTCTATGACAGGTCATTACAGCACAAAGAAAGACTACAAAGAATACCAGAGCACTAAGAACAACTGCAAGACCCGCTTAAACGGAGTCTTCTTATGAAGGAATAACGTATAAGACAAGGGGGTGTTTCATCCAAAGAAATCAAACCACAAAAAACGGGAGGAATTAAAAAATTAATAGAGGTGAAGTACAAACCAGCCCAGATACAGTGCAACACCTACTCAGCATCATAAGCATCAGACACCAACAGAGGCCGGACTATTTGGAGTTTACTGAAAGCCAAGGCAATATTTCATCTACAGAGTTGAAGCCACAGCTCAGCTTTTCAGTGTTCAGTAAATAGTGCAGTACAGCTTTCCCCCGAGCCATTGAATTCCTAACATTTTTTCTGGTGCTCTACATTCAGCACTGGACAGCATTTAATGAAGGGCCAGCTAATTACTACCTACCGTTCTCACCGCTGGTGCTGAGGTGCCCGTAAAAGTCTAGGAAAAACAACACAAGGCAAAGTTAAGAAAACTAAGCTACATGTTAAACTCTTGTTTTAGGCTGACATTTTAAAACATCTCACATTCAAAGCCATACTTAGAGCTATGCTCATTAGCAACACTCATTAGGTGTTTTACCGACCACCAAACCCATCACAACTCTGTGCCAGCTTCTTATTTCCTTGACATGAAGCTTTTTTTTTAAGGAAGCACAATAAGTAATATTATTAGCCTTAAAACATAGCTTGAAAATGCAGACATGCCACAAGGTTCTGTAAAAGGCTAGACTAGGAAAACCATCCTTGCAACCACGAGATCTGAGGAACAGCAAACTTGCTTTCCGTGGATTGCCTGTACACCTCTAACAGCTTGTTCTCCTCTGTGATCAACTTAACCGGAATATCAGACAATTTTAGCCACTTTATGCTTGCTATCGGCTTCTTTTGCTTACCTCATTTGAACTTAAATTTGATCCCATTGCAGTCCCAGTTGCATGTAAGTCCAACGTTAGAGGATACCAAGTCGTACAGCTGGCAGGAACTCCTCATGCAGATTAGGGGTGGAGGAATAGGGATTTTATGACGAGGCTCTCCCGCCCCACCCCTTTATTATTTCGAGTCATTAGGCAGTCCCCTCCCTGCTTCCTGCAGCCTATTAGAGCACCCCAACTGAGTCAGCAGAATGAGGAGCGATTTCTTTTCTACCTACTGTGATGTTTGGGGGGAACACTGAAGCCCCTTTCTGCCCAGGGATTGCTTTCTTGAAAATACTACTGCTAATAAAAAGTTTCGCATTTATGGAACAACTCTAACCCCCAAGCAAAGCACTTGTGACTAAATCACAGCTCCCAGAGTATCTCTACACTGCCACCGTCATACTGCAGGGTAGCCGAGAGAGATCTCAACAGCTTCTTTCCAAACCATGAACTCAAATACCTGTAGCAGTCTTCCAGTGGCAGCGCGCAGTTCAGCAAGGTAAGTGACCCCATTGCAGTGCCACAACTAAGTGACTGCAGGACCCGTGCTCCCCTGAAGCTAATTTGGGCATCTCTGTGCTACAAGTGACCTTGCCATGTGCTCAGTATTCTTTGCCTGGATATTTAGCGTGTATCCAGAAAAAAAGTGAATCCACGACCAGAAATCTTGCAGTTTGATTTTAAATGCAATGAGAGGGAAGAGAGGAGCTATAAGCAGTAGGTGAAACTTGCGGGTGGAAGGGTGAGGCAGGAGAGAGGGTTGTGCTCTCCTGCGTGGGCCCAGGGAGCACGGCAGTTCACCCATCCTCAGCTTACTTCAAAGGGATCTTGTCCAAGGAACGTCACTAGAGTAAAATCCTCTTTTTACACACATGTCGCTTCCTTCTATGTTGATGTCTGTGTGATGCATATGTGATGACTGTTCAGAAGGTCTTATCCAAAATGCGCAGTGGTACTATCTGGTGGTTTCCATCTAAAGCATTTAATAGCCTGCTGCTCGCTCCATAGTCACACTTTGCATAGCCTTCTCAATTGATATGGCATCAAAGGAAAATGGCTCATAAATATGAACCTGCAGCATCTGAAATGCTCCTTGAAAGAACATCCAAAAGATATTTCCAATGGACATGAGCATCTCTACCCCAAAGAGAAAATATCTCCCTTAACTTCTGTCTCTATTACTTTATATCTGTGTTAAATACTTATGAATAAATTTAGGTGGAGCAGTCACAGCTCAGAATCACTTACTTGCGCCCTCGCAAAACTAGTCTTTCAAGCTTTTGAAAGAAGAATGTTTCCCTGGAAAAATTCCCATATTAAAATTTGAAGTAGGAATCCGCTTTAATTAAAAATGTCTGTAAAACATCCTCTATCAAAGGAAAGAGGGCAGATTATCCAGCTCAACTTCCCCAAGTTTCTCAGCAGATATATATACCTATATGCATTTATACCATCCCAGCTGTTTCACAGCCAATACAAAACTCCCTGACATTACGTTCTCTTACCCACATCGTTTTTAAGACCCATAAATGAGATACATCCAATATCCCACAATTACCTTATATACCACTTTGTCACCTTCTGATAATCAGGACTACAGAAATGTATGACTAATGGGGGATTTCATATTATTGCAAGAGAAAAGTATCCTTGTACCACCTTTGGGATGACAAGGGGAGTTGGTCATCATTTGAACACCCTGAACATAACAAGAAGAGTAAATATCCAAAAACATGCTAGAGGTGTTACAAAATGATAGCCAGACGTCACATTAGAAAAGAAATACTCAAAATTAACAAATAAAGCAAATTAACAAATAAAAAAATATAGTGTCAGATCTATAGTCGGGGATTTTCCCTGGTTCTAGCCTTTCAGTTTGTTTTCCTTTTTCCTTTTTTTTTTTTTAAATGATTCCGTAAGCTACAAAACCTACACAGACCTCATCCTGCCAATCAAACAAGAGAGCAAGCAGTCCAAGTCAAATTCCAGTTAGACAATAGACCTAAGCTCAATAATCTCTGCACACAAGAAGATTTACCATGGATGAAAAGCGTCACTTCCTTCGCCGTGGTATCAGAATTCAGTCTCTGAAAAATTCAGCTTTGGCTAGACACTTTTTGGCCTGCCACTAATTTAAAGCAATTGTCTGGCATTAAAAAAAAAAAAAAATTAAAAAATTTAACTTTCACATTAGTTTTATTTTCATGTTTGTACATACCACACCTTCAATATACCTGTCCCTCAGTACTCTACAACATTCGTGATGTTTTGTATCACATAAGGACAAAAAAAAAAAAAAAAAAAAAATCACGTAAGAGGCAAAAAAGGACTTCCTGAGAAAGCATTCTTGGAGAAGAGGTCAGAGGGCACAAGTTAGAGAAAAAAGTCTGAAATTTTTTATATCATCCATTTGTAAGCAGGAGAGACCTTCAATCTGAATCTGAATTTAAATTCCTGAGAATGAAAAGTGCAAAATCAGACTGGAGAGAGAGATCACACTAGCTGATCAGGGTGGGGGGGATTATATTTTTACTTAAGGCATTTTTCTGATTATGACATATATGAAGGAGGACTTCTGCCTTGAAAAGACTATTGAGAAACTTGATTAAAACAATTCCACATGCCTTTGATATGTTTTGGAGAGATAAAACCTCGCTCCTCCTACTCACTCACCTGAAGCGATTGGGCGGTTTTGCCATCCAAAAATCATCAGTAAAGCATTGGCCCAGCCCCACATATATTCCCAATATATGAAACCCTGCCTTCAGTTTTGTTGCAACAGAATTTCAGATCCAATCCTTATCTCAAAAGGCAGTAGCTCACAACCTTTATCTCTGCCTCTCCCTGTGCTCTGTAGATCTGAGCATCCAGCAGCATCTCTCTCTACCTTTGCAGAAACAGCCTGAGGTCGCCTGACCTTTCCAGGTTCATTCAACACTTCAGACACTGCTCAAGCAGCTTCTTCTCTTCCCTAACCCCATCAGACCACAGGCGTGAGGAATACCAGCACCAGCCTGTGTCAGCTAATTAGCCAGTAATTCCTTCGGCATAAACGTGGCAAGACACATAGCCCAGGACCTTTACAGGGAAATCTAGAGCCAATTTGAATCTGAACCAATTCTCAAGAATATCAGGAAGTCACCTCATGTCACCAGCTAATTAAGGGGGTAACTTCATCTACAGTCAGCCTGAGAGATGTTTGAGTCCTAACAGAGACTATAAAGATTCACAGCTAATTGCTTACAGGATCGTGCCATTACATTTAGCAGAGCTTGTGTGACAGGTCACAAATGGGTGTTTTCAAAAAAAGAAATTGTTGTTGACCTACCTGGATCTTACATAGAACAATTATGCCAATGCTGAATCACTTTGAAAAATCCAGCCTATATGTCACTGAGCCTCAGGTCCTTCCTTAAAAAATAGCACCAGTAATACTGAACAGCTCTCCTTTGTTATTTTTGATTAATAGCTCGAACAAACATCTCTTCCCCTGTCCTTTTACACTGCTTTTCACCATCACGTCACAGGCAGGATTCTGAGGTATTGCTGCAATGCGAACAACGTGAACAGGTTTTAGCAGGACAGAAAAAGAAGCCTTTCCTTCCCCAGACAAGAAACGAAATGAGTCCATCGTGGAGAAAACTCACAAGCCACCAAGGTAAGACCACCAAGCCTGGCAAGCCCAGGGAAAGCGTTAGCCTCATGCAGTGTCAGATCCTTGGAGCCACGTACCAACTCGAACACCAGCATTCGTCTGACTTTCCTTCAAGTCAAAATATCGAGCTGCTAAGCTAGACAATTTGGGCAGCCTAAGGTTTTTCAGTGGCTTGCTCAACAAGTCCAGATTTCTTAAAATGGACTCCCTTTCCTCAGCTCATTCTAAGCCATCCTAATTTTCTGGATCTGCTGCCAAAAACACACATCACCACCACACCTTGGGTGAGTAAAGCTGAAGGCCCAGTGCCAAGTGTTGCAACCACCAAAAAACCAGTTGGTGGAATACACAGGCACAAACTGCACTGCCTCTCTTACATCTCCCTGGAACCGTAAAAATGAATCTTTAAAATACTTAAAAGATACTTTGCAAAAAAATTTAATCAAATTTTTAAAACCCCATCTCATTATTGTTTAAAAATAAACTTATGAACACAACTGAGCTGTCAGAGTGACATCTTCATTTTCTTCTTTGCTCACAGAAAGCTATTGCTGTCTTACTGGTGAGACATAATATCAAATTATCCACACCAGTGTAATGAATGAGATGACTGCAAAGGGGAACAGAAAAGACTGATGACAATATAGACACATATACAGTGCTAGCCAAGTATTTCACTCTGTGTTACTGAATAAATACGCTGGCATTTGCAAATACCAGTAATTGGACTTGTAAACCTCTCATTATCATCCATCTGACCTCTTAAAAGCAGAGTTTCCTTCCATTTTTCATCTTCCACTGTTGAAGTGGCAGCTTTTCTTTCATCCTTCCTCAAAGGTCATTAGCAAGCTCATGAGTGCCTTTGTTCCTTCAATATTTGATTTCTCGGTATCAGAAGCAAGAAGCATTTTTTCCCAGATCAACTCACTAGCTGAGCTAAGTCCATAGAACTTAATTAAAAAAAAAAAACACTTCAATGATTGCATCTATAAGACTCTTATTTTTAATAAGATTATGCATGGGTACTTAGTATTTGAATGGTAGCTATTACACTGTATGTATATTGTTATATACAGAGAAAATAAGATCTAACAATTAAATATATTTTCTTAAACAAGCATTTATCTAAAACGAGTATGAAAATCTTGTCAACAGTCCCCTGTCTGTGTTTTGGATGGCAGTGGGAATAAAACTGTAGCAGTAGCTACATACTGACCATCGTAACATTGCAGAAGCCAAAGGAGTTGGTATCGCAAATTTTGTTGCCATCAGAAACATCTGTGAGCTCGCAGCAGATTAATAAATGAAGACATGGTTATGGCCAAAGGCGAGGCTGTTAAAACTGTTTTTCCAAACCCACTGAGTGTAGGATTTGAAACCTTAACTGCTATCCCTCAGCTTCAAAATCTACTTGGTAGGTAATAGTTCAGGGAGAAGTTCAGCAAAAGCGGATGCAGTCAGATGATTTTTATCAGACAGTTAGCAGAAAAATCAGGCTGTTGTATGTTGATCACTCTGGGGGAGTCCATCAAAAAACGTAGACTCAGTGCAATGACAGCCAAGCAGGTAAATTCACTGAAGGTTAGACTTCTGCCATCCTAACAGATGGATACTGAGAAAATAGAAGACATCATGTGCAGTTCCATTCTTCAATTATCAGCCTTCCTTTCCCTGGTGCAAACATTTTTGGTATCTGGTTTACTCCTTACTGTCACAAGTAGGGATCCGTGAACAAGGCAAGGCTTTGCTTGATCTTTGCTTTGGTCTCTGGTTCAAAGACCACATACCACCAAGATTTGCATCCAAATCTGCCACAGACTTTTGTGAGGTTGAAATCTCATTCTTATATGGCTGTATATCCAAGTACACCCTATAGCTCTATAACTGCCTTTCCATTCCCTAAAACAGTGAAGAGTTTTTAAAAGTAATCATGATTCGCCAGTGACTTTAATGCCAGAACCAGCATTAGTCCTCACACACAGTACTGAATAAAATACATAATTTTCTTTTTTAACAAGCTAACATGGATGTTCATTCTGTATGGATTCAGTTCCCTGAATATTTATTAGTCCATTATCAACACTCGTATATCTCCTTCTGATGAGATTTGTCCAAATATACTTTAAGAGAGTTTAGACGACTGAGGTGACAAAGAGTTTTTAAATCTCTTCTTTCGTTCCACTGCAGTTCGCAAAGCCTGAAGAATTAAATGTTTATTATTCAGGACGTTGTAGCTGCACAGGTTCAGCAACTTGTTGAAATTCTCTTCAGTATATGTAAGCAGACCAGTGCCATAGGGAGCAATAGAGTTGGACACATCCACTCTTCCCTGCTCCATCTCTGAGGGACTGCGCTCCACATCTGAAGTAAGAACATAGCAAAGTTCAACACAGCAACGTTACTGAGGTGGAAGACTCCCACCAGGCAATGCAAAATACACAGTAACAGCCACAAGAAACTGAATTCTGTCAGGAAAACGGGAGGATTTTAAGCACAAGCAGCAGGACAAATAAGATGAACTACATGAGGTCTTTTTCAATAAGCTGGTACATGGATATTTGTTCAGTTTTTGAGGAAAGTTTCCTGGATCACACTAAATCAGCAACAAGAAAACTGGAGTTGATGCATGCAAAAGTATTTGTAAACTGAAACTGAATTTGCCAAGTAGTTTTTCTGGTGAAGCAAACAAATCACTATTTATTCTATTGCTGAACTAAAGAAAATAATCTGGCAACTTTTCAAAAACGACAGATATCAAAGCAGCTTGTTACCCTGGCAAATCTTTTGCTTCATTATATGTTTTCAGCACTTTCTATTCTCAATTTTTTTTCATGTAAACAAAGCAACGAGAGGATTCTAGCTTTGTTAACAAAGTAAATGTAGTATCTTATTACAAAACTGTTACGTGACAGCATTAGCTACCAGTGGATATAACTTAGTAGCTCCCTCCTGTCCTTTATTATCAAAGGAACACAAACTGTCCCAGATGCCAGATAAGGGGTTTTGCCTCAAGCTGCAGCTATTCATGCCTTTAATTTTGAAACTCTTCAGTTCAACCGTGATTAGTTGGCCAACACTATATCCATCACAACAGGACTGGGAATATGATAACTTAGCCAACCAAGAAGTTTGTTTCAGAAGAGGCACAAATTCAGTGGATAAACTGGATGTGACAGCCTCAAAAAACGATTGATTAATGCTGTTAACTTACTCGGTGCCTTGTATTTTTGGAAGGTATCACACACCAGTGGGAAATAGGCCAAGATTGGTGCCTCTAAGCTGTCCTCAAACACATAGCACTCCTTCAGGTGTTCCCGGTCTTCCTGGCTCAGCTCCGTGCTGGGGAATGGGATCCCATGCTCCAAACAGTACTCTGAGAATAGGTCCAGCGGCTGGTTTAACAAAGAGGAGAGTTGCAACACAAAGAGAGGTTGAAATAAGGCTACCAAGCCCCATAACTGATATTTTGCTGCACTAGGCAATCTGTGATTGATTTATATGTTTACAAATAAGTCTAACTATGCACTGGAACAAGCATACCCTCTTGATTTTAATATATCCTGGGCAATAGTAATTTGGTTCATTTGCTAACACTCTACATTTTTAAAGCACGATTACTGTTTTCTGAAATTTATATGAAATGCAGATCATTTTTGTGATTTAGTGGGCACAGTAGAGGATTTGGACCAGGAAATTTTAATTACACGTGGTATCTCAGATCACAGGTTCTTGAGCGTTTGCCTTCAGTGCATCTAACAATCCATGTCTTCATGTCCTCCTACAAATAAATTACATTAATTTCAATCATAGAATCATAGAATCATTAAGGTTGGAAAAGACCTCTAAGATCATCAAGTCCAACCGTCAACCCAACACCACCATGCCCACTAAACCATGTCCCTAAGCGCCTCATCTACACGTCTTTTAAATACTTCCAGGGATGGTGACTCCACCACTTCCCTGGGCAGCCTGTTCCAAGGCTTGACCACTCTTGCAGTAAAGAAGTTTTTCCTAATGTCCAGTCTAAACCTCCCTTGGCGCAACTTGAGGCCATTTCCTCTCGTCCTAAATATATCCTATCATATATGCTCCTCAACGTTTCTTCAAACACAGCAAAACAAAAACCTGACTGAAACTTATGCAAACACCAGGAGTCAAACATAAAAGAAAAACTCCAAATTTTCATTCAAAAACAGCAAAATTATGTATTAACTAATTACATTGTAAAAGTTATTTAACTAACTATTGAGGAACTTGGTACAACAATGACAAATCTGCACAGATACACAGAATAGGTTATCTTCTATGTGTCTGTATCCATGTGTGTGTCCCAGAAAGCTACTGAAAATAGCCCCGCTAAAGACAGTGACATTATGGTCACAGTGTTGAATAGTATCACTGATATGATCGTTTAACTTAACAAAAACCAGACCATTTTCGGGG
>NW_009193646.1:0-29369 GCF_000690835.1 Fulmarus glacialis | reverse complement strand
GGGGGGGGAGGGGGAAGAGAAATGTGGTAATTCAGCTGCTGGAGTCATACAGATAAAGAATCACTACTTCAAAACATCACCAGAGTCTGTGATCCTCCGCTGTAATTTAAATGCAAAATGACATCCACTTTCCTCTCTGGCCTCAGAATGGGTGGGCAGCTGGTGTTGATGAAGAAAGCTGTATCTATCAGCTTGAGGTAGTCACCCATTTCATTCAGCTGGTTGGGACGAGAATCCAGCACTGTGTCTAAAAGTCAAAAACTTATATTATCAATTAATTACTGCAGGAGCAAGTCCATTTTTTTTCCAAATCAGCATAACAAGGAAAGAAAGAAAAGACAGCCCACACTTATATTAGTCTTTGACACAAAGCCCACAGTTAAATATTTGTCTTCAACACAATTTTAGCATCTATAGCTCAACTCTGAGATCAGTAAGAGGAAGCAGTTCTGAGACTCAACTTCATCCAAAGTGCTTTTTTAACTGGTGTAAGTTTGTGGCTATTTAGCTTCAGTGGAAGCTGTAAGTCATTCTTTTGCAGCTTTTCCTGGGAAGAACAGAATTCAAGTAAGCCTGCTGTGGCTTCTCCAAGGCAGAAATAAGACCAGCAGTAAATCACCCGGGGCTCAGCAAAATGAATTCCACAGACGTATTAATCAAATAAAATTAATCAAAATTTGCCTTTATGCTAAAACTTATCAAATGCTTGTCCTCAGCAAGTATCAGCACTCAAATCACCTTCAAAGATGCATCTAAACCAATTTACTATTACCTTTCCACATGCAAAAGCTCTCATTCTCTAAATACTTTTTATGTAGCTGCAAGCCCTTGAGGAAATTATGGTAAGTTGAAACCACCGGCCGTCCAGTCATCACTTCTCGAAGAGTATTGGAAAGGCAACCTTTGGGAACGGATAAGCAAGTTGTCTGTTCATGGGGCTTCTTGGGCAGAGCAGGGTGTTCCTCTGTAGGAAGAATGAGAAGAGGGTATATATGTCTGCATTTGTTTAGCGTGTTTCTTTGATACTAACAAAGAAAATGGGGCTGGGCAGCCAAACCACCACAGCCCCATCTGTGACAAAGTGTACGCACCAACATGCAGACCGTTCTGGGCAGAGGTGGGTTTCAGTGTCACAGCATCACCTTGTTGTTCCCCGTCTGGCCTCTCCCTCCCCAAAGGGACTCATGGTTACCCTCTCGTGACTAACATAACTCCCCAGGGATGCTGCACAGTGAGCAGTGCAATGTTTTCTCCTGTTTTCCAGCACCACTGTTTCTCTCCTGTTTTTCCTTCATTCCCAAAGGCTTGGTGTCCCCTAACCCAGAAACAGGACACAAAACCAAACCCTTTACCAAATGTCAGGCTTCCCACTTCAGAGAGGTGTGAAGACAATGCAGATGCAAGTGGAAAGTAATCCAAATAACTAACCAATGTCATGCTCAGTGTCTCGGGTCCATCTGTGCCAGAAGTCCTCTGAATGACCCGAGAGGTAGACAGCATCCATAAAACTCTGGGAGAATATATTACTCCATGTGCCTTGAAAGTTAAAAAAAAAGCCATACTTAATATTACTTTGAATTTTTAGAGCGCAGCTATGGCAACCTACTTGGATTCAGTCTCTGTGGTTGTTTAAGTTAGCACTGTTTTAGATATAAAATATTATGAATTTTAGTACGAATATCAAATGCCATGCTATTCCACATAATGTCTGGCTTATGACTAGGCCATTTTAGAAACTTGGCTGTTTATGAAAGTCATACTGTGATTTTAAATACTTCAAAAATCAGTTCTACTGTGTGTGTTCTGTTTTGGTCTAATCTAAAAAGTTCAGCAAATTAATTGCATTTGTCTCAAGAATTTGCTTCCACTTTTGGCTGGTTCATTAAGATTTAAATTGCATCAGATAATGTATCTGGTGTACTCGTATGGCTACTTACAGACCAGTAGTTATTAGAGGCCAACTCTGTGTAGCCAACTATGTGGTTATAAAGGCGATGTTTTTCTGAGATAGTAAATCACCTTCCAAGAAGCAGATGCGTGACTCTGGGATCTTCTTCATCAGGTGACCCATGAAGAACTCACTACCAAAATCCTCCGAACGAACAAAGGCCCCATATTTCAGGAAACCCACCTCGTAAGGTGTGAACTCCACCCACTCTGCAAATAAGGCATCAAGAAGGACTTATTGCAACCACCTGAACACATGTAAAAATAACAGCTTAGAGAATCAAAAGCTGGAAGGACAAGGCCTGTAGCTTCAGCATGTCGGTGAAAGGCAGTTCAAACCACCATGTTCTGAAACAAACAGGTGCCCTTCAATGTATTGCGTGTTAGACTGGTGAATGGAAAAGCTAAATTCACCTCCTCCACCAACACTGTGAAAATCCATTCAGCTTGGGGCTCAGGTCCATTTCCATACTAGGAAGCAAAAATTGGGGCTGGAAGTCCACCGATCGCTAAGGCCCTGTGCAAGATGTGGCGTTTTTAGTTCTTCTGAGTCAGCGATGACACCAGCTACCGTTCATGCTTTGTATCTGATAGTCTCTGCCTTGTGAAGCTTAAAAAACTCGGACCAAAACCCATCCAAACCTGGGCCGAACACACTGGGACTGCAGATTGTGCCTAGAAGCAGATGATCAGATTCAATTGCGGGACCTCCTGCTTCATTTGGGCCAGAAAACGCCGTGGAAACAGTTAGTGATCGGCATCCCTGATCAGGGCACAGACCGCTGCCCCTCCTCCGATCCCTCTCTGGCTGCTGGGAGCTGCCTCCTGCTCTCACCCCCCCCTCCACATCTTCCCTTCTCCTCCCTTCCTTGTCCTCCTCCCCCAGCTCTTCACTGCTCTCTTGGACTACTGCTGCCCGGGCAGAAACCCCAGCAGCTGAAAGAGGCTGTGAGGAGTAGGTGGGGACGAGAGAGAGAAAGAGCAGCAGTGGTGGCTCTCAAGCAAAAGGCATCTCCACCCCTCACAGGGCAGTGTCTTTGCACAGGTATCTCCCTTCCATAGTATTAGGATGCATGTTTTTCATCCAAGTCAGAACCCAGATGTGAAGACAGAGGAAAAAAAGAAATTATTTAAAAGATTTATTAGCTTGGACTTACAGTAAATGCTTTTGGCATTCACCCAGCATTAAAAGCAAACTCCTCAGATTTATAGAAGTGTGTATAATAATTACCTTTAAAATCCAGAGTGCTAAAGTCATCCTTGACATTGAGGGACAGGTATATGGGCAGCGGATTCTGCCCCTGATTTACTGCCAGTTGCTGATCAGACAGTTTATGAGTGCTTCCCTGTTTATAAAAAACAGAAGTCATTGTAAAAGATTAATATGATACATGAACTTAATATGGTATCTAAGCATGGACTACCAGTGAAACGTCTCCTAAACCTCAGCAGATTTTGTTCTGTGTAATTCAGTTGTGTACTTCAGTTGTTTGACCACACAAATATGTTCACGTGTTATCTGTCATCAACCTTCACCAAAGCATTATCACTGATGCTTTTGGGAATTTTGGAATGGGGGATAGAGCGAAAATATGATAAACTTGTCTGTTCAGTCACTAGGATATGACTTGCTTTAAGGAAAGATAAAAGTATTTAGCTACCTTGGAGGTGCTGCGATAAAAGTCAACCAGGGCCCATTTCATTCAATACAGCTTTGTTTGCTGGTATGGCTATATATTGCTATGCCTGAACTTAGCTCTGTCAGAGCCACTTCACCTCTGTATGTTACTAGAATGCTCATTTGATCTGAAATTAAAGATGGAAAATCAGTTTCATTAACACCCTGACTTTTTACATGCTCAGACACTTCCCCTAGATGCTCACGTTTTAGGCTTACTGTGTTATTTTTCTTCTAAAAAGCCAAAGACAGACCCCTCAGAAGTTTTGAGAGCTTTTCCTACAACTGAATCCAGACTTTTAGACACAGAAAGTTAGAAATCCTCTGGAATAGGGGATGGATATATAATACCTGATGATGTAGCATACAATCAATGAAGAGTCCCCATAAATCCGTGAAGGACAGCTTGTGCCCCTCTTGCTTTCTTTCACAAAGTTCCTTTTCATAGTATTTCAAATGATCCAACGAGAAACAGTGCAGCTTGCTCTTGATCACATGTTTCCTGATATCACCAGTTGGCCCTCTGAGATCCTTCTGTGACCAATTTGCATCTTCATATAACTTTGCCATGGTCCTGGTAAAAAGAAACATACTGTGGTTCATCACTGGGTACGTAACAATTCATGGGCTTATACCACACATAAGCGTTTTGTTTCAGGATACGCAAGGTTCTCGCCCTCCAACTTTTACCTTGGAAGAACAGTTCAAAGCTCAGGCAGAATTTAGACTATACAATGATATTTTTGCTGCAGGGATACATTCAAAATCACCCTAGCTTGTTTATTCTCAGAATCAAGAGAGTAATAAAGCAACACCCGTAACTTAACACAAGCTTTATATCACAGAATCATAGAATAGTTTGGGTTGGAAAGGACCTTTAAAGGTCATCTGGTCCAACCCCCCTGCCGTGGGCAGGGACATCTTCAACTAGACCAGGTTGCTCAGAGCCCCGTCCAACCTGGCCTTGAATGTTTCCAGGGATGGGGCATCTACTGCCTCTCTGGGCAACCTGTTCCAGGGTTTCATCACCCTCATTGTAAAAACTTTCTTCCTTATATCTAGTCTAAATCTACCCTCTTTTAGTTTAAAGCCATTCCCCCTTGTCCTGTTGCAACAGGCCCTGCTAAAATGTTTGTCCCCGTCTTTCTTATAAGCCCCCTTTAAGTACTGAAAGACTGCAATAAGGTCTCCCCGAAGCCTTCTCTTCTCCAGGCTGAACAACTCTCTCAGCCTTTCTTCATAGGAGAGGTGTTCCGCCCCCCTGATCATTTTCATGGCCCTCCTCTGGACCTGCTCCAACAGGTCCATGTCTTTCTTTTACTAGAACTACTCTTCGATTGTCCCGGTTCAAGCCAGAGCTTCTGTCTGAGGCCAGTCCCCTCAGCTGTTTCAGACGCTGTGTGTAAGAAGGTCAGCAGGAGTTTAGCAGCAAACATTGCCCTCGACAAGTGCAAGAGCTCCCCTCCTTGGGCATGCGGGTCACCTCAGACTCTTGGCACCCACAGGGCGTCTGCTTGAGATTTCAGTTTCCAGAGTTCGGGCAGATTCCAGTCATCCCTTCTCATCCCCACCCCACTTGTTCTAGTTCTGTCTCATGTATCTCTTTAGAGCAGCATTCCAGAGGCAAAATGTTTTAAAGCCCTAAACCCTTCTTACTCCTGCAAGGCAGTCAACACTGTGTGCATGACACTCCGTGTTTCTCAGGGCTTTTCTTTTAAATTCTCCTTTTCAGAGCCGCATAAGAGTTGAGCCAGACAAATATTACAAGAGGATTTCTGAAGCGTTACACGCAACTAGATAACCCAAGAGATACTCAAAGGAAGGGAAAACAATATTTCCCTACTTTCATTTCCTCATTGCTCTCAAGCATCCTCAGGGATTGGGTCTGCATCCTTTCAGAGATTCAAGTCCCCAGGACTCCAGCTGCATTGCTTCTCTTGCACATCTGCAGCATCTTCTCTGACTCATGATTAACATCTGATTTGTCTGCACTGGCAATCAAAAGGTTTACTTCTCCCCCAGGAAGCAATCCCCATTTCTTACATTCCCAAGAAAAAGCCAGGTTTTTGGCCTACCAGACCCTATTCAGTCTCTTGTTGATAGCCATAAATAACCACTTTTCATCCAGAGTGAAATACCAAGACACCTCTACCCCCCATCTTATTTAGGAATCTTCTCTGCCAGGTAACTGGGAAATGAGAAATGGAGCTGAGTCATACAGAATTTTCATCAAAAAATAACCACTTTACCCACCCATTCTCTGCACCAGGCACCGACTTTATGACAGAAACAAGTCCAGCGCCCAGGAGAACTCATAATGTATGGCATGGCAGAAAGGCACGTATCCGAGCCACACAACAGCTGTGGGTGGGTTTGCCACCTACACTGACCTGCAGGGAGATACAGGTAAGCCATCCTGGCTTGTGCTTTTTTCTTTCAGTTTCTGTAAACACTTCAGTGCAATTATAGAAATATCGTAGTTCTCACTCAGTTTGTTTCTTGTAGCTAGAAGAAATAAGGGCTACAGCACTGAAAGGTCCCATGAAATGGGCAAGCACCAAAAGGAAGCCACGTCCCAGCATCACGCTGAGTAAAATTCGTCAGCAAGGCAGTATGTTTCACCAGGTTATCACTCTGCTAACACAAACAGCAAGCACAAGCCCAACTCTCCTTACCATGTTGTGGCAGATAAACCACTGATGTATGAGACACAGTCCAAAAGACCTAACTCCTGGAGAGCCAGAAGACTGCCAAACATAGCTGTCATGGACCGCACTCCCCCTGCTGTGGTCATGACTGCCACCACTGGCACCTGCTCAACACACAAAGACACGGAGTCGTTCATCACCAGATGAAATAGAGAAGTGATGGGCATGCAGAAAAAGTAACAGCAACACCCTGATTCAGGTAGGTTTGGATTCAATTCACCCTCTTCATGGCAGTGCTTAGGTGTGCGTCTGAGTTGTGTAACCTTCGGTGGGACTTTGCGTATGCTGAAAGCATCTTCTTGATCGGTGATGCTGTGGTAAGTCAGAAGCTGTAAGCATGGCTCTTGTATGGCATAATCTATTTTCAGATTTGTAAAGAGTCTTTTCTGGATGTTTTTAATTTTTCCTCACATCTTTCCCTCAAAACACATTTTAAAATCCTGAGTATAACTGAGGTCAGAGGAGCAGAGCAAAAGCTGCCTGCATCATTTTTTCTTCCTCTAGGTTTATATACATCATTTGTTATTCTCCAGGCAGATGGTGCCAAGCTTTATAGATTTATTTTAACATCCTCTTTATTACCCAGATTACCTCCCCCTTCCCTCACATCAATGCTATATGTAATTTGGTCTTACTTTCCTCAGGGATGCAGCAATTCTGTTAGCCATCCTCCTTTTGCCCCATAGGTAGCACTTAAAAACTGAGACAATATATTTATTCAGTTTTTGGAACATATCTTGCCATTACCTTTAATCTTGTCTTCACTGTATTTTGCCAACTACTTGGGGGTTTTGGGTTTTTGTTTTTTAATTAATATGACTCAATAACCCTTTATTCTCATTTAATAATAACAAGTCCTATTCTACTTGTTATTTAAGTTCACGAGCACTTTGACTTGGTTGACAAATGCTGTCCTGCACACAGCGTCAAGGGATGGGTGTGCTGGGAGCCGGACAGAGCAGTGGAGGAAATCCCACACAGGCACATTCTCCCAGTTGCAGAAGAGTGTCTCCCTGACTCTTGCTCCAAGCACCACAGGCCCGTAACAGGTTACTGTCCTCCAGTAACAGAGCAGCCTACTCTGAGTCCAGGGATCCCCAGGAGAGGAGAAAGCAAGAGCTAACACACTGAAAAACACACAAGACATGCTGCTGTACCAGTGTGCTAAGGGAGAGTCGCAGCCTTCCTCTCCTCCTTGTGCAGCAGCAGAGAAGTGGAAAGCTGCCAAACTGAGAAGAAATGGTCTCAGTCCAAGCAACCAAATTTCACCAAGCTTGGTTATATATACGTTCATCTCAATATATATGTTCTTTGGGTGCCCCTGAGTGAGGATGGAGGTTGGCAGAGAATAAAGGAGCTATAACTGACCTCCTGACAGTTCCTCTTTTATCCTCTGTGTCAAAAATTCTTGGATATGGTCTTAGGTGCAAGTGACAATCTGGCCTGTACATTTTAGTCTAGAAGATGTGGAAGAGCTATATGGGTAGTCATGCAAGTACATCACATCCACTTCGTTCAAAGTGGGACAGAATACTTCAAGTTCCCAAGATGCTGTCCCACATACCTCATCCTCCTGCAGGTCTTCATCTAGATGAAGAACATTTTTCAGAGCAGCAGCAACCACCTTCTTCCTTTTACAGATGAAATCCTGCTCCTCTGCGCATAGATCAAACCCCAACCGCAAATCTAAATTCTTGCAACTAGAGCATAAGAACAGAACAAGACACATTACCTGTAAGCCATTTCTAGAGCTACTGCTTGAGACATCAAGCAAAACCAGCAACAACAATAAACCAGTTTAAAGAAAGGCTACTTCCATGCACATGAAGGTTCCCCTATGCAAATGAAAGCAGGTACACGGATATCACAGGCCCTGTATTTCTGCCTTTCTGGGGAGATTTTAGACCAGAGTCATGTTCTGAACTATTTCACACAATCATGAGGAAGTTAAAGGAAACAAATTCTCTGCTGATGAAAAACAAGGAACAGAACTGAATTCAAGCTGTTTCACATTGCACGCTGAAATTTGGACACCTCCTCACGTTCTCTTGCTATGTGTGCGTTTCCTGAAGAGCAGAGGGGACCTAAGCTGTTACTTAAACTTAACACGCTTTAGGCAAAATGACCCTAATACCATGTTAGGCTTATCTCTACTAAGAACTTGTGCTGTAAATACTTGAGTCAGAAGATGTCTCTTAAGTGTATCCCTTCTTATCTGTACATGAGTATGAACATCATGTGCATCATTAATTCTATAACTTCTATTTTCACAGGGCTACTGTTTCAGGGGTTTTTCAGCCAAAAGGTTGTTTTGTCCCTTCTGTGACTCATAATTAATATTCAGTAAAAACCTCTGATTTATCATCTGTCTGCAATTAGTGCTTGCAATGTAGCTAACTGATCAGTAGGGGGTAATGTTGCCCTTCATAAAATCACTGCAAGCCAGGCAATAAATTAATTACTGTCCGTTTGTTTCATTGAAAAATGACCTGGAGAGGACTGGTAAATGCATAACAGTGTTAGAAGCATGTTAGAAATGTGTTACACATAAACGTGTATGTATTATAGACAAAGGTTACAAGACAGAGGGATTCTTAAGTATCAAAATTAGGAAGCATCAACATTAGGAAAAACACTGTGACTGGTTATACCCCTGACTACCTACCACCTATTCTATGCTGAACTCTTACCAATCAATTTAAAAACGTATTAACCCTTCCCCATATTTTAGTAGTCTTTAACCAATTACAATCTTTATTCCCGGTTTTGAAATGAGCTAGTTTAAGCTGTAACTTCCTTTCATCTAAAGATGATACTACAAAAGGATAGGAGGTGGTGAAGTAAACATTCAAACGAAATAAAAGATTTACCCATCTTCTTCCTTCACAGACACCTCATAAGATTCACCCTGAGAATCAAAAATGAAAATACCATAAATTTTAAATAGAATTGAAAGTTTGCAAAAGCAAGTTTTACAGTATTAGCAATTATTCAGACATATAGTCTAATGATAAATCTTTGGTCTCTTCTCAGGCCTTCTGCACACAATCACCACTAGGATCCTGCTTTTAAAATACTTTTAAAGCAATCAGCAATTCTGAATACGCTACTTTTTCCCTGAATAATTTCCCTGAATTTCCCTGAATAATACTTCCAAGTGTATGCAGAGCTGAGCATACATATAACTCAGCTAGTACATTTTTAATAACAAAACTAATAACGGATCAGGTATCACACAGATATAGCTAACACTTGTTGAAATGATTCCAAACACTGTCAAAGGTTACTCACTCTCATCACTGTCACTTTCTTTCCCAAGTCCAGAGAATGGAGAGGCACAGCCAGGGGACTACGTACATCCATTTCCCTCCTAGCTGAGCCATGCTGAATTAAAGTGGGAAAAAAAATTGTTATAAGGAGAAAATTATTTACAACCCATAGGTACACATCTACCAGAGAAGGGCTAATTCATCATTCTTCTCCCAAAAGTTACTTTAGCTCTTATCACCGTCCACAAGCAAAACATACACCACAGAAAAAACGCTCCTTTGGCAGCGTCATGTGCAGTCTGGGTTGACTGTGCTTGACGTAGTGGAACACGGTGGTTTCACTGCCTCCCCGTCTGCAGCGAGGACCTACGGAAACATCCTGGGTTTCTTCGTAGGATCCTTTCATTATGAATGTGAAATCTTCCCCTAAGAACAAGAAGCAAACCTCAGAGAAATGTTAACTGCATCTAGCCCTGAAAAATAACAAATAAAAGTGCCCCAAGTAAAGTTTCAGCCTTAATGCAGTCAACGTTAATTTGGGCCACAATGTTTTTCCTCCACCACGATCAGCGTGAACAAGGGCCAGACTGAATAAGCAGCAAAAGGCCGGTGCAGCATTGCAACTTCTCCCCTGCCAAGCGACGGAGAGCATGTGTTAGACCAGTGGATGCCATTAGCAGCGTTCACACCCCGAGTTTCCACCATAGTCTCTCCACTCCTGAGAGTTGTCTCTCTCCTCTTTTACTTTCTGTTCTCATCACAGGTATTTCAGTTCCATCACGCTGCAGTGATGTTTCTGAGTCTCCCAGCCACCTCCACAGTTTCCCTTAAGCTACACAGTCACGCCATCTCCAGAGGATTCTCACTACTAGCAAGCAGGTAATTCAGGAAACACCTCAATCCCCAAGCAGCCCTGATACAAACAGAGATGAAAACAGATCAAATATTTATCTAGATTCAGCTGCATCTCCCATAGCACCAAAAGCAATGACAAACGATTTAAATCAATAACGTCACTTGTGTAAGGGCTCTTCATTTTTGTTTCATTCACATGTACTTCCAAACAGGAAACTTCACGAGACTGGAAGAGATAAGCAATAAAATCACGAGTCACAGAAACAGTTCAGGATCCTCACTGAGGATCTAGGGGTCCTGTAGAAACACCAGGCTTGGCCATGATGTCCTGTGAACGTGAAGAAATTGCAGAGGCTGATACTTTCGTATAAATCATGCAAGCAATACTGTGGTCAAGGGAGCTAAGATAGCCGGGGATCTGTCCCATTACATTTAAATACCATTCAACCCCCAACAGTTAATACAAAAGATTTTCTCCCCATCTAGGCCACACGTCAACTTTTGTCTACAGAAGAGTGAGCTGAAGAATACCTACAACTCTGCAGAACAACTGGACAGATGGGCCTGTACTTTAACACCCTTGAGATGAAGCTGAAACTTCTCGAGAGTGCTGCATAGGAAGAAGGAGCAGCACAGGAGCATCGCACAGTACTTTGGACATGGTGTGAAAAGAGCCTTCGTCTCCAAGGTAGATATTCACTAATAAACTCTGCAGTGACACTGGATTCACTCCCTTCCCAAGTTTCCTTGTTTACTGCCATTTCAGCAGTGAGCAGCTCACTGGCACTGTGGCAGAGCGCTTGTCCAAGCCTCTCCCAACACAGAAGGCACTACGAGCATGACCAAATTCAAAACTTTACAATCACACCTGCGTCTCATCTGAAAAAGAGTAAAGGCTATGCCTAAAGGCATAGTTCTTCCAACTACATCCTTCAGTTCTGCCCTACCATAAGAACATAAGCATAAAAAAATGAAACAATTAATGAAACAATTAATTACCACTAGAACGCCATTAGTAATGATGTTCTCAGATACACCTGGACTGAAAAGCAAAAAGGAAAAGGTTTATTTAAGAGTGGGTATATGAGCAATAATCTTTTACATGCAAATAGTTCTCCGAGCTCAGTTTTTCTAGCTGCTAAGTGCCATCAGCACTTCCACCTTTCACCTCCGTCTCATGCTCACTGCCAGGTCACAGTCCCATAGATCCTAGGGACGCTCCCTCTTTCTTACCTCCCCTGATCAGCATCATCTCTCCTCAGGTTGAATTACAAAATAAACACCCACCCTCAGCTATAAATAGCAGGTGAGACTGTCACTCAAGAAGGGGTTTCACCAGATTCGGGAGAGAAAAGCAACTATGGGGAAGATGCTGAGATGGGATGTCTACCACAGGTACATGGAGCCATTTCCCCAATGCTGCATTACCACCCTCTCTAAAATGCAAAGTTTTCTGATGACAAATTCTGTAACATTTAGGCTTTACTCACATGTTTTCCAGTAGAAATTCCACTTCTAGTTCTTCCCGATTCTGAAAATAAGATCTATTTGTCATTTAAGGAAAATGAACAAATAAACTTTTTCCTTTGATAGAGCTCTGATGATTTTGTATAACTCCCCCTTGCAAGGTTTTGCTATTCCCACACCCTCTGCATCATAATGTAAATGGATGAAGCCTTCTTTGGCCACCCTTTCATTTCATGTCTCTCCACCACTCTACTGTTTACAAACCAACTGTCTCCCCAAGGGGAAGAGGGGAGTAAGTATGGAATACGGGGTGAAAGTCCCGTTATTCATTTATTAGTAGGACGAGACATGGGTCAATCAATGCTGAGGAAGGGAGGTATAACAGGTGAATTATGTAGGAGAACATACTTGAGAATAAATGGACCTAGGTGGTGAGTATGTCTGGGTTAAAACAAAAGAATTTGCAGAGTATAGTGACTCAACATAAAAAAAATGGTAGGAGAAGAGACCAACTTGGAAAATGAAAATTGCCAGGGTGAAGGGAAGAAGAGAGAAGAGGGAAGACTGAAGCTATGAAGGGGAATGAGAGAGAGCACTCACAAGTGCCAAATCAAGGTGAAAAAGGGGCAAGAGCGTAAGAGCAGGGAACAGCAACAGAAAAGAGTAACATATCAACAACATAAGAGGGACTGAATAACTGTATTACTTCACTGCAGCTATTTGCTGGATCAGTCAATCCAGGAAATACCACACAAAAAAAAAAAAAAAAATCAGAGGAATCTTCTGTATCACCCAGAGGGAGAAAAACACTAATTAGTGGAAAGTATAAATCTCTTTCTGACGAGTGATGGTAAAAATTTTCATTCATATTCAGAAGAACTAACCTTTACTGCCAAATATCCCTTCTGTCTGGCTGCACAGCATACTTCAACTTTGTGAAGAGACTGTGAAAACCGTGCCAAGTCTGATAATGTAGCTGCCAAGGTAAAATCATCACTACAGTAAAGGTGAAAAGTGAGTATTTTTATATTTATTAGTTCATGTCAGTAAATGAGACATCTCAGGTGGCTTCTGTGGCATGTAACCCAGCAGCAGGTAGTTCTGCTTGCTTCTCTCTCCCAAAGTCTCCGTTTCATGAGAATTAGGTTGCAATAGTTTGTAACAGAAGGCTGAGGGATGGATTTTAATACGCAATCACCTTACAGAGATGCAAGGCAGACTTTATCAAGCATCAGATTGTGACCAGTCTGTACTATCCAAATTCACTGACGGTCTCTTCCAACTTTGTCCAAAGAACAGCAGAAACAATGTTCAGGAGACCCTGGCTCGTAACGTCTGCCTAATTGTGCCTGCCTTATTTTCCCATCCTTCTTATGCTGTTGTACACACACTCACAGAAATCATATTTCTGTTAAGTCCCATTCACGTTTTTGTGGGTGAAAAACCTGGAGCAAAGCAATGGAAAGACTTGTTAGACTACACAGTGAGCAAGAGGCACAGCAGGAAGCAACCCTGATGCTCTGACATTACCCATCGAGCCTCCTCAGCCCTCCTTTTGAGATACCTTGGTAGATGAAAGAAATCATTATGGGCAGAGGTAGCAGTACTGCCTATTATTAAGGTTGCCCAGCATGCTCCATTACTAAGTCACTTTTTAAAAAAAATTAACCCTAAGTGTTCTAAAAATCCATGTACAGACCATAATCTGTGATGCCTCACGGGCACCTGAGTAGGAGTCGTGATCCAAATAAGGATGGCTTGACCAAGACGTTCCTGAGACACAGCTCACCTTGTCTTATCTGCCCAGCTTCCACCTTGCTAAGCCAATGGATTAAGCCAACTCTGCAACTCTGCACATGCCTCAGAGCAAATTCACGACTTGAATCACACCTCAGATGATCTCAGTCACATGAGGCTTTTTCTAAGGAAGGCCATAGCCAGCTGGAGCAGATATATTTAAATCCTTGGTAAGGATTGGCTTTCTAGAAGAGTAGTTAATAAACACTCTCCAAAGCAATAGTAATATAAAACACAGGCAAGAGTGTTTTCCAGACAGCCTCTCTGACACAGTGGTTTAGAAATAAACAGAGCACAATAAACACAATTCCTAGGAACTGTAAACTCAAGCCCTTGTCGGAAGTGTGAAAAAGCCCTGAAGTCTTGTTACTACACAGCCTCCAAACAGAGAAGGTGTTATATTTTGCAGAAAATAATCTGAGTACATATTTTGCTCTCTTAAAAGACGAGTGTGATTTCTCCACCTGTCCTCTCAGCAACTTCACCCACCAAACATTTCATAAGAAACTCCTTATCCCCTCTACAACCAAACACAATATTCTTTGAGACATATGCAGCAAACAAAACTCTTAGGTCACGTACTGACCTAGAAGAAAAGAATAAAATACTGAGGAGATTCTCCTTCATCAAGCCCTATCCATTCTGTGCTGGCTCAGTGCCCCTAAAAGAAATCTGTAACCCTGTAACAAAAGATCATAAACAGACTTGCTCAGAATTTTTAAAAAAAAAAAAAATTTTGCTGTTTATCAGAAGGAGGAAAAAACTGAGAGATTTTCATGAGGATATATAATCATTTACCAAGCCTATTTACTGAAAGCACAAGACAAAACCCCTGGTGAAGCTGAGAAAAGGCACCCCTAGTGAGCTACTGGCCAAAGGGTCAGGGCAGCTGCCCGGAAAGGGGGCCAAGTTTGTTCCCATCCCTGCTCTGTCAGTCTCCTACAACAGCAACGAGATCTCCAACCATCAGCTTCTTCAGTTTTGACTCTTGCACTCTCTATTTTTTTCAAAAGACATTTTTGAAATCTCAAAAAAACTTCGGAATAGGAAAGCCATTTTGCATCTAATGGCAATCACAACAGAGGGGTGACCGTTTCTGACCCCTCCTAAACCCTGAGCATTTAACTTTGTGCTTTAATAAGGTCCTTTTAACAAAGTCTTTGTGACTTTGAGTGAGAACAACTGTAATGTTTAATATAGGTAGTAACTTGGGACAAAATTCTGATCTAGAGTATTACTTTATCTATCCACTTAATTTCACTCGTCTTTTCATTTCTCACCTCTGGATTCAACTCAAAACTCAGGTGAACTTTTTCTCCAGGTTGGATTTTAGCTACATCAAAACGAACAGACAAAAGCTGGTCATCTGGTGTAAAAGTATCCTCATCGCAGACTGTCAGCTCCAGGACGTTCTGAGGAGAGAGGCAGAGAAGGATGTAAATGCCATATTCTGGGACTACTGAGCCCAAAAGGAAGGTTTAGCAAGAGTCAGCGTGCAGCCCTTGCGTTGTTCAATGCAGACAGACAGACCACGTGCAGCTCAGTTCACAGCCCCTGTGGCTCAGATTGCAAAGTCAGAGACTAACTCTAGAAGAGGTAAATCATCAGATTTGGCAATGAACAAGAACTCAAAAGAAAGGCAGCATAAGTGGTAAGTGACATGCGTGATGGTAATATGCACTGGACAGAGTAGAGATTACACGTGCTGTTCATCAGATCTTTTGTGGATTCAAAATTACTATCTTGAGAAATTTTGGCGTATCGGCAGAAAGTAATAATAGAGGGCAAACTCTTAGCTCTTTACAAATGGAAAGTAAAGCACATTAACAAACTCTTTTAACAAGATTTAAATTGTAGTGATTCCCCTTGCAGTTCCTCAGGGCTCAGATTACCCATAGCAGCGTGAGATGCAGCACTATTAAGCCATAGGAAGCTGACCCCACGTCTAGACCTTCTTATCACTCACACTCTGACTGCTAATGTATTTCTGCTAACTCTACAAACATTTTAAGAGTTTTTTACAACTGCTCTGGGACAGAAAGAAGCATTCAACTTTATTCCAGATGATCCATAACCCTCTGAGCTTATACTCTTTCAAAGCATGGGATAGGCATGGTTCTATTACAAGTCTGTAAGTCAGACATACGGTTTGCTTTCTTATAGTCTATTAGGCTTTTGAAAATATGCCTGTTTAACAATGGAATGGTTAGTATTGAAAGATATTTTTAAATTTTTAAAAAACAGCATTAAGTTACGGTACTTCTTATAATTTACAAACGGCATCACTGTTACTGTATAAAGCAGGTATTACAACCTCATGGCAACATACATCAAAAATGCTTTCACAGTCGCATATAAGAAAATATAACTAATCTTTATATAACTATAAAGATATAAAACCTCCCACCCAATTCATGGGGTTCTAGTGCTTAGAAGATGACAGAGACCAGTCAGGGCACCAGACAATCCACACCAAGGCTTCCATATTTACCTGCTGGTAGGAAACAGCATCTCTCGTGCCATCTCTGACACTTTCTGTATCTTTCCGTTACCATCCTATTCCTCAGCACAACTGAGTTCCAGCCTCTATGTAAGTAAGCCTCAAGGCTCTCCTAAAGAGTCTGCACGCAGCAGAGGAAGATGTCCCCTTTAGAAAGCGTTTGCTCACTACCACAGGTGCAGATCCTACCTTCACTTCACTTTGTATCATGAAGTGGAAAGTTTCATTCCAGACAGGGTTTCTGCAGTTGCGTACAGTTCTCGTCCGGGCTTCCCGACATGAAGCTGTTGGCAGCCACAGCTTGACGTAGCAATCAGTTTGGCTCACTGCGTTAACAAAAAGATGCATAATGATCTTTTTTATTATTTCTTTATTTCAGTGTTTCAGTACTTTTTTATTATGTGTCTTGCCCAGTCAGGGGTAAAAAAGATTAACCTCTGAGGAGTCCTAAATATTTCATTAGACCCAAAGGAAAACATTCTGAGTTTAGAGTTATTTAACTTTTCTATCTATATTTATGTCAATTCCAAACAAAAACCAATTTTAAACCACTAATTCTATTTGATAACAGAAGCCAAAATATTCAATTTCAACCGTAGTGAACCTAAGTATTCCAGCTCCTCTGATTTTTTACTTCTATTTTCAAGTATTTGCCAGGCTCCAAGCAAATTCATATACAACTTCATTTCCAAAACTTCACTTTCTCAAAAAAATGAAGAATTTATTTTGGGGGATTTTTTGACCGGGTTCTAATTGTAATGCACAAGTCATCCACAGTGATATAGCAATGAAGACAAACACAGCAGCACCCAACACAACCACTGATTTTTCCTGTATCTTTCATAAAGGTGCCCCTTTCAGAAGGGAAATGGGCAACCTGTGGATAAAGGGGCACGGAAGAGTTAGGGGAAAGGGAAATATCACGGAGCAGCCAGTGAAGGGAAGGATAACTTCTTTCCCGACATCTAATTTCTACTCTATTTCATTTCTATTGTTAACTGTTTTCTAGATTATTTTAATTGAATCTAAATGAAAATGAAAACAGATATAACTTCTTCAGCCAGAAAACCTGAGACATTACTGTAATCCAAGCAACAGGAGTACAAGAGCATTAAATTCAGGTGACAGTGATTTTCTCGCTAACCTATAAACATGCCATCAGTGATACTTACACAGATCTGCTTTGTGTAGATTTCTCATGCTTATAATTTTTACAGTAAGCCAGCACAACTGAGGCACTTCTGGCTGCAGAACAATGAGAAAAATACCTTAATTATTAGCAAATAACTCAGATATAACTAACATAGCCTATCCTATAGCATGGCAAAGGCCATTCTCTCATTAATGCAGTGAATATCTTTTCATTTTCATTATTTGAGACAATTTCTGAGAAGAAATTCTTTCTTGTGATTTGACACCATGTAATGTCAGATTCCAGCTACATTTACTAACTAGTTGTATTTAAGAGTAAGTTTTCTTAAGATTTAGGTTTTGGAGGTTAAGTTTTAATGCAAGGAGTAGTAAGGATTATCACAAGATAGTTATCACAAAAAAATCCTTACATAATTGCCCCTGTAAAACCCAGCTACCTTCAAACTACAGGGTTTGCTCCTCAAATTTCAGGCTGAGTGCAACAGATTACAGCACAGCACTTCCCGGTGTGCTGGCCTGGGGACCATGGGATGCCCTCCTTCCTCCGGCAGGGACTGCTGCCCATCTGCCCCGTAACATTACTGCAGAACAAGACAGATACCCTCCATTTTATAACGCCTTGGTCAAGATATCACTGCTACTGGCCAATCTGGTTGTGGGATACCTAACACCATAACATCCTTCACCATACCAAAATACCTGACCCTTAAAAGGAAAGAAATGACTAAAAGAGGGATAGAACAGTTATAGAAGTGAACAGCCCAGTATGGGACTCCAGAGCTCTTCGGTTACACCAGCAGGAGGAAGGCTGAAATCAGAGGCTTGGGGTAAGCACTCTTCCATTTCACACGTACGTCCAGCTCCCTATAAGACAGTTCTAGCATTTCAGTGCAAATTTGACATGACACAAGGCAGAAGAAGCTGTATTTTTTAAAATTTTTTTTTTTTGGCTCTCTGTGACACTGAGTAAAGACAACCTGTCATCCATAGATAGGGCCTACATTAATCAAAATGAAACCACGTTACCACAACATGCAGAACTGGTATATGTACATAAACCATGAGCTGGAGGAAAACCAGAACTGAGGAAAGCATGAATCACAAAATCTCTAAACAATGTAAGAAAATGGAAAGTTGCAAACACAAACGGAATTACAGATTTGATAGAATGAGAGTAAAATTGCCACTGTGTTAGATTATGCAATTAAACACAAAGAAGCAAGAATAAAAGTTATAATTGCATATGAATGCACATACACCAAAAAAAAAACCAAGAGCACAAATAGGTGATTCAGAATGCCCTGGCTTATTCAGGACTTTTGCATAAAAAATTATTTTAAAAATACGTTCACATGGAAAAACACTAGGCTGACCTGATTGATTTACCAAGGAGAAGCACTGAGGTGTAGCAATACATTGACCATCGTATAGTGATGTCACAGTAAAATCAAGACAAAAATCCAGCTCTCCCGGTTCCTTGCCCAGCGTCTAAACCACAAGTTCATCACCTTCCTCACCTTCCCAACCCCTAAGTCATAGTAAATGTTTTCCACTCTAGAGAGCACACTCGCAGACCAAACAAATATTCCCTTAACTAACCGTTAAAAAATAGCACCTCTCATAATAACAGTTAAGCTTCGGGAGAGATGGGAAAGGCTGATGGAAGACTGCAGGTAGCACGGCCATTGTCCATACCCTGCAGCCCTCCCCCTGCAACCCAGAAGCTGCCCTCTCTATAGTACCTCGTCTTCAGCACTGTGCGGTCTTCCATGATTCCTCCTCCTGATTCCAATCTTCCTGTGCGGGTTTGCTCGGATGAACCGATCCTGGGGACAAGGAGCCAAGAGAGAGGCCAATGATGAAACCCAACAGTCAACAATTCCTAGTTTTCAGTTTCTACTCAGATTCGCCATGGCAATAGCAGGCGGCCCTACCATTTCTCCACCTCATGATGGGATACATCTCCATCTCACCAAGACCATCTATCTGCTGCTCTTACTAATAAATCTGCCCACTGCAGACGCGTTTGACATTTAAGGATCAAAATTCCCCAAGCATTTGCAACCAAGACAGCCAAAGAGATCCTCCTGCCCCACTGCTGATTTCGTCTTACCAAAGGTGAATAGGCTGACGATCCCATTAGTATCTCTGTTTCATAAAAGACAACACTATAATGGTCCAGTCGGTATGTCTCACAGCTGGCAGCTGCTCCTGGACCACACTATTTTCCAAACAACTGAGGCAGGGAAGAAGAGCTATATAGATTGACTCATAGCTCCACCTTCCACTGATTTCCGAAGCACCAATTATGCACTTGTCCTGTGCCACATGAAGATGGGTTTTTTTCTTTTTTCTTTTTTTTTTTTAATGCCACAGTGATTTAGGGGAAAGAAGGAGATGGCATTTTATTGTAGGCTAATCCCAAAATAAAATAGTTATCCACCACCCTAAGGTTTGACTAACCACACACAGAGGGATGTCTCGGCGCAGCTGCAACCCTCACAAACTAGAGAAGACTTAACAGAACATTGCAACTACTGATATCTACTGTTACTTTTTCTAGTCCTAAAATCCATACCTGTGCTTTGGCAGCACCAAGTGGAGTGATCTGAACATCCAAACAGCAGCATTCCAGCTCTCACCGGCTCCTGCGCAACTGCAAGGGGTTTTGCCAAGTTCACTACAAATTACAGCCACAATGTGCAGGCTGGCTCTCATGGGCAGTGGCAAATAGTTAAAGAAAACAGCTTGTGGCTTTTCTTCTCCCTTATTGCTGTTACAGAAGGGATGTTACGGGGTAAGCAGAGCCAGCAGGAGCTTTTGTTATTGAAAGGTTTTTTAGTGAAAGTGCTACTTTCAACTAAATTATGTAGAAACCCATATAAGCTTTAACACAAATAACTACATATGATTTTTTTTCCAAAACATTTGAACATTCACGTTAAAATTGTCAAGTCTGATTTCTTTTTCATTTTAGAATAATTTCACATTATTTTTCTGTAATAGCACTCAATACATAATAACAAAAGTACCATTACTAAAATATGACAGAAGACAGCTATTGCGTTAAACATTTTTAAAATCAATAAAACCACTGTTATTCAATAATGAGAAATTGCAGTTGAAGTAAGTTTTTTTTAAAACTGTTTGTTTTATTTTTTAGAATTCCTGAGTTTCTAAGTCAGACAGACAACCCCTTTTTGAAGCAGCAGGATTTCTTATGAAAAAAAAAAAATCTGACTTTCAACCATTTCTAATGAAAGTATCTGACTATTCAAACTATCCTGTAGAGGAGAGCTGCCTTAGATAAAGTTTCAAATGATCATTATAATTAGTCTGGTGTTTCATAGACTCAGGCATTGAATGCATAAAAGTTCCTGCTTTAGGTTGTACTATCATTTATGCAAAAAAGCGTGATGAGTTCCCAGCTACAGGTTTTTTGTTGGGTTGGGTTTTTATTTTGTGGAGCAGTCTTATTACAATAGAGATCTATTTCACTTTGATTCTATGATAATGCTTTCGAAGTAACGCTCCCAGATTTGAAAGAAGAGATTCAGCTCATGCTGTTACAGGAGGCTGAACACGACAGCCATCGCACCACTGAGCTCAGGCTCTGAAGTCACTTCATGGCTCAGTTTGATGACAGTGGATTCTCTCCAGCTCTTCAAGAATAAAAGTTATCCATCCAGTTAGATAATATGCCATGCTCCCCACTCAACTCCCACCCTTTCCACAATCTCCACATTTGGGCCTTTTGTGGATTTCATAAATTAAATTAAGCAGTATTAACTGCTCAAGCAGCTATGTCGCTATACTATACGTGCTTGATCTGCACATCCTGAGAAAGAAGCATTCCACCTAAACAGCTCTCCCATGCAAAAGCAGACGCAGCCCAGCAGTAGTAGGAAGTTACTTGATAACATGATATTGTGCATCGTGAACAGTGGTGCAGGTGAGTCAGAAGTCAGGAAGCCGCAGGCCAGAAGACATGATAGTATTTCACCAATACCATTATAACAACAGAAGCCTTCAGCAGTACTAGTAGCATGGCAGTACGAGGTCTGGAGTCACACAGCCACTTAAACTGGGCCACATAACTTGCAACACGGGTGGCAGAGGAGCAGACCGCTTGCAGCAGCACCAGCACAGGCTCTGCAGCCTCTGGAGGGGCAGCTGCGGGAGCTGGAGACTCCATTTGCCACCAAGATCCCAGATCAATTTTGACACAGACCCAGAATCACTTTCCTCTCACAGGAATTTGAGACTGATAACCAGTGATGTCTCCAAATTCTCACAGGGTTCCTACAGCTATTTAACATCTAATATAAGCCAAAGGGGGAAAAGCCCTCAGAGTCTAGCTCACAAGCCCTGCAAGACCACTAACTTCTGAGGGAAAGGTGCTGTGATAAAGAGCCAGAGAGACCTCTTGATCTGAGCTCTGATACACCAATGCTGCTACAGGGTCCAATTTTATTTCTAAAAATACTAATGATTTTGTTCCTCATAACCCCCTAAACAAAAGCTGTCGGGCACCATCTCCAAATATCAGACTTCATTTACATGACTCCAATAAAACATCCTGAAATTGAGTCACTCATAATCCCTTTTTGACCTAGATTCTGACAAAATCTGAAGTGACGGTGATTGAAATCCGTAATAAATCAAGCCCGCATGCAATTTTCAGAGCACCTGTTTAAAGCATTTGCGTAAGATGAAGAACAAGAGACATTAAGCTGCATTTCCTGCTTTGATAATACAGAGAAGACCATGGGAAACATCTTTCTTATGGAACAATGACAAATTACCTGTTTGACTTAATATTGTTTGTTGCACATAAGTTGCACAATTGTGTTCACATCCTGTTAGAATTAAAGTTTTGTTCTAATACCAGTATGACCAGAAAAAAATATTCACACTCACCTTGCCAATTTAGGCCTTATTTACAAATTAGTTGCGTCAATTTTCTCAGGTTATTTCATAAGTACTTCAACACAATCTGAGGCGAGTTGAGTTGACGCAAGTGACAATGACAATAAATGCACGAGCTGCTTTTTGTTATTGCTGAGGAGACAGCTCCCAAGGACTGAATTACTCAAGAGCACCTTCCTCTCAAACAGCACTACTGGAGTCACCCCATTCACCACTGAGGGAATGCTAAGTCACAGCACCCAGGATCCACCTGCCTCTTCAGCTCAGACCAAAAGATATCACCTATTTATCACTAACTCACAGGAGACAAGGTGGTCCCACACTAGAGGCTCTAAAATGTGATCTACACCACCAGTCAAGCATGCGATTGTGTGCGTGAGCTAACAGCCTCCGGGCAATGGAATTTATCATGCTCCCGAAGCAAAAGAAGAAAAGATCTCATGACAACTTCAGTGCTTGTTCTTTATTGAGACTCACTCTCATTACTTTCTTGATTACAGCTTTTCCTACAAAGACATGGGCGGACAGAGGTAAGTATTGAGTATGAGTTTGTAATTGCAGCTGAGTCACCATGACTAGTTAATGAAAAGAAACAGGCTAAATAAAATGTTCTCTGGTAGCACCTAAGAGCTGAACTGCTCTTTGGAAGTGCCCAGCTCTCTCCAGTGACTATGATTATCATCCTACACCACTCTGAGGCTGTAGTTATTTACCTACAGCTAGAAGCTTGCTTCCCTTCCCCATTTTTTTTTTGGAAAGCATTTGTACACAGTACAGCAAAGGAGGGCAGCTAGTAGGTGTGCAGCAGCATCATCTATGAAGTATTTAAAAAAGCCCACTAACAATGACCTAACTATTTATATACTTTATCTGGACACTTATTCATGCATGGCCAGCAGTGTGCCCAGGTAGCCAAGGCGGCCAGTAGCATCCTGGCCTGTATCAGAAATAGTGTGGCCAGCAGGAGCAGGGAAGTGATCGTCCCCCTGTACTCGGCCCTGGTGAGGCCGCACCTCGAATACTCGTGTTCAGTTTTGGGCCCCTCACTACAAGAAGGACATTGAGGTGCTGGAGCGTGTCCAGAGAAGAGCAATGAAGCTGGTGAAGGGTCTGGAGAGCAAGTCCTATGAGGAGTGGCTGAGGGAACTGGGGTTGTTTAGTCTGGAGAAGAGGAGGCTGAGGGGAGACCTCATCACGCTCTACAACTACCTGAAAGGAGGTTGTAGCGAGGTGGGGGTTGGTCTTTTCTCCCAAGTAACAACTGATAGGATGAGAGGAAACGGCTCAAGTTGCACCAGGGGAGGTTCAGATTGGATACTAGGAAAAATGTCTTCACCGAAAGGGTTGTCAAGCATTGGAACAGGCTGCCCAGGGAAGTGGTGGAGTCACCATCCCCAGCAGTATTTAAAAGACTTAGGGATATAGTTTAGTGGTGGACTTGGCAGTGTTAGGTTTATGGTCAGACTCAATGATCTTAAAGATCTTTTCCAACCTAAATGATTCTAAGGTCTGGGGTCTTCTGTCAGCTGACCTTGCAAGCAAGACTTTGAATCTAGCAGCAATACTCAGGCAGGCCTGATACTTGAACTCCACCATGGATATAAAGGAAGTGTCATAGTGTCTCAAGCAGAGGGAATTAGGGATTGGAAAATTTAGACTGCTATAGATAAATCCCAAAGAAATTTAAGCATAAGACAAAGCCTAGCCTGCAGTCTATGGATCTGTTGCTCTTATCTGACTTACAAATAAATGAAGTAAAGGGATACATCAACGTAACTATAATAAACTGTGGTGGGTTGACTCCAGCCAGCAGCTAAGCATCCATGCAACTGCACACTCACTCTCCCCCCAGCAGTAGTACAGGTGGGAGAATACAAAGAGCAAAATCAAGAAAACTCTTATGTTGAAATAAAAACAGTTTTATAAGTGAAGGAAAGAGGAAAACAAACAACTGATGCAAAGGCAATCACTCACCATCTCCCACAAGCAGAGTGATGCCCAGCCAGTCTCAGAGCAAGAGCTACCTTGGAATACTTCACTCTCAAGCAAAGACAGACTTCAAGACCAGGGAGTGTCTTAACTGGACACACTTGAAGATTCAGGTTATCCAGAACAGATGCTCCCTAGCACTGAAGATTTCTCCAGGTGACAACAGTTGGCGTAATCCAGATAAGATCTACATAAGATATCTAATGAAAAGACAACTGCTCTGAAATAATAAGCATCAATAACATTTTGGCTTGATATCCAACCTTAGATATCCAATGTAAAATAGAGAAAAATACAGTTTTAAATTGGAGAAGTTTTTTATTCACATCTGGAGTGAAATGATGTATCACATCCACCAAACCCTTCTGCTTTAGGGTCAGAATGAAGAAAATACATCACTCAGGAAGACTCAAGTCTTCCAGTACTGACTTCAGTTATTGCTACATTTCTTCCATTCAAAGGCCATGCAAAAAGCCTGCAGAATCCGGTCTGTTATTCTGGATGTTGTAGTTACTTACAAGAAGCAGTTTGTCAAAATCATCCTTCAGTGCATCATATTCACCTACTTATATGAAGAGCAGCAGCCAGTGAGAAGTACTACTCCTTCTGCC
Organism: Fulmarus glacialis; assembly: GCF_000690835.1. Lineage (NCBI taxonomy): Eukaryota > Metazoa > Chordata > Aves > Procellariiformes > Procellariidae > Fulmarus > Fulmarus glacialis. The sequence goes on along the minus strand of NW_009193646.1, from coordinate 4,467 downwards.
CACACCTGCAGAACTGTGTTCCACTCCTACAAAAGGGAGAAGAAAACAGTCCTATTAGCAAAGTTTCAGACTTCAAAGTGGTTGCATAGCTGGCATCAGTCTTGACAGCACCTCTGCTTGTGACTGTTACAGACAGGGCTTTATAAAATGGCTGCTTAGTGGAAAGATATTTTAAAAAGAATATCCTCAAAAGCTGTGCTCAAGGAGTCATCAAAAGGACAAGATGATGCTCATGCTTCTCTTCTCCTTCAGGAGCAGTGGGTGATGATTGTTGATATATATATATGTATACACACACAGAGAGCATTAACAAGGCAGAGTTTGTCTTCTGGTGGTGTCAGTTGATCAGGGAGCAAGTCCAGCTGCCAGTCAGGAAAGCAGACAATCACTAGCACAGTATTCAGAGAGTTGGTCTGTACCCATCTTCACTGTGCAAGGCAATCAAGAGATTTCAGCCCTCTAGATATGAGGAGCCATGGATGGCTGTCTCCATCCCTGTCCCTTTACCCCATCCTAGAATAATTCCTTAAAGTAAAAGAGAGGCTTTGATTTATTAGAGCAATTTAAATTTTACCACAGTGGAATAGGTGCCATGAAAGGAGGATTTAAGGAAAAAATTCAGATATTCAGATAAGCTCAGGTGGTCCTGCAATCCTCCCTTGCAAAAAAAGCAAAAGCCATGGAGAATTTCAAAAATGCCATAGAGTTTTTCCCATGATTCCACTAAGCAACAATTAGTGTTTAGTATATTCATAAATTCCTACAGGATCATAACAGATAATGACATTTTGCCTTTTCTGTGTAATTTATAAAGTGGTACATTAGACTAATGAGCTCATCCACTTTCAAAAGTGCCTGTTTTCTTCATTTGTTAAAGGATTATCACACTTCAGCCCCAGCTCAACCAGAATTTGCACAGCGTGACATCTCAAATTTTTTTTTTTTTTTTTTTTTTTTATTTAAAGAATTCTTGGGAGATGCAAACCTCCACTCTTTGATCCCCAAATACTTCAGCTTTACAGAACTGAAGGAGAATACAGTGTTTGTCATAGGAGCAACATCTGGTTTAGATGCTCTGGACAAGCAGAAGTGTCAGACTTCCAAACAGAAAGCAGCATCTCTGGGATGGTGTTGAGAGTGAAGATCAGGTGTAGATACTCAGCTGCTGTACTCTCCTCTGAAAGAGTGCCACCTAAGGGCTGATTGTAGGAAGAGAAAGAGCCCACAGAAACAACAAGCATTTATGCGGGCCTCAGAAATCCCACTGAATTACTTATATCACGAATGAAGTAATTTCATGATCATTGGACTGAAAAAAATAAAAATCAGTGGATTCACCAGTATTTCAGAACACTGCAAAGACATACCATAGTGTTCTCCTTGGGGGTGGGTCATCATCAGCAAGGGGGGCATTAATAAAAATCTCAATCCTCTATACAGCTATCTATTTCCACAGGACTTCTAAGGATTTGTCTTTGATAAATAAGTCAAATTCAGTTGGGATCAGCCACAGGTTAAAAAAATATTAGAGTAGAATACACATGCACGGGGAACATGATCTCACAAGTCTTGATGCCTTAAAAAAAGCCAGGAAAAAAAGAGACGGGGGAAAAAAACCATTAAAATTTCTTGGGAATTTCTTTCAAATTAATCCTATCTGTATTCCTAAGGGAACAGGGTCCACATAATAAGGCTTCTTGGGATACCGGCACAACACAGCTTGGGGATTTCGCATTGACCTCTGAGTCAGGGTCAATAGTATAAAGCAAGGGGCAAAAATAAGATATGAAGGTTAAAGGCAGAGGGTAAGGGTACAGCTGACTGATAAGTGCATTCAGCATACATACTTTTGTGCCACTCAGAACAGAGCAGGATCCATAAATACTTTCGACTTCCTACGCTGCTTGTGCATATTTCCAGAAACACAGTCATGTAGGAAAGAAAAAGATAGCTGGTTATTGTTATTTCTATTGACAGCCCAATATTCATTTCCCCTAGCATTTCCATGTCTTGCCAGCACCATGAGAAATACCTTAAAAGTTGCAGGATTTGCTAAAGAATGCACCTTTTAAAGGTTAATTGAACTTCCCAGTGCTTCCGCTAAATATGAATACTGATTCAAGCAGATACAAAAAGCAGTCCTCCTGTCATTGAAAACACACACCCTTTGAATTCAACATGTCTATGAAAGCAACACACAGTTATGCCTCTAGAATAATTACATTTCCAACAGAAGCAGATACCTGGTTCTCCGACAGTTAAGTAGAGAGGTAGGGGATTTTGCCCCCAACACCTGACCAAAAAATAAATAACCCACAACAGTCAGATACAACATGGACAGTAAACTGTGAGAAGAAAACCTGAATTAGCTGCTAATTAAATGGAGCTGACTTCCATTTCCTGATGTGTACTGTGAACTCTACAGGACAGGGACCTCTGCATGTAACCCCAGGTACATGCCATCTGGCACCACTTCAACCAGAATATGTGTTTTTCTGATTTTTTTCCCCCTCATTTTTTTCCTGACACACTGCTTTTGACACATTTTAAATGAACCTATGGTGTAATATTTTCCTTAAAGCATCATATGCATCGTTATGCAGATTCCAGTAATGGATCCACAGTAAAGGCCAAAGTGAAATTCGCAGATAAAACATGCTTAAACTTGCTGCGTTTCACAATGGAGTAATGAATGCAGCCGTCCAGATGTAATTTTCTAGAACATCTCATTAAAAAACACAGGCTAACTTTTACAGACAAAGCACTCACGAAGCACTTGTAAAATACAGTCCCATCCACTCCCCTGCCAAGCTTCTCATTTTTAGCTCTGCTTTTCAATTTCCCTGATTTGCTAGCAGCAAAAAAAAATTACAAAAAAAAAATCCCCGGTGAGTTGGGAAATAATCTTAACAGCCGGGGAGCTCCACTGCCTACAGTGTTAGTGACTGGCTGCGTGGTGGAATGCTAAAGGAAAAATGTCCCCACACCCTACATTTAAAACATGGATATGCCTGCAATGAGTCTACTAATGACCTCTCACGAGGGCATAACAATGCTACAATTGTACAATGCTTGCATTACAGTTTAGCTTCAGATGCGTATAGCCACTTTGCAACAGGAACCCTTAGCACTGGAGATGGAAAAGAATGTATTGCAAAGGGACTGGTTAACCTCATAGCAATGCTACAGAAACCTACTTTAATTCCCACTTGTTACAAAGCAGAAGGAAATGTTTGTGGTGGTCAGGTTTGGCAGGGCCAGTAACCATAATTAGCCTTTTATAAAGATTCCGCCCCCCGCCCATTGGGGTTATGTAATATTTTTTGTTGTTTTAAAGCTGAACGTTGCATGTAAAATTTAATTGCCCATGATATTGCAGGAATTTTTTTTTTTTTTTTAAAGAGAAAAGGATTTGAATTTTTGTCCATAATTTTCTGAGCAGCTTTTATTCTCCTCCAAGTTATCACACCTAGTTAATCGAGCTTTGCAGCTCTACATGTTTACCCTTAAGGTAAACGCAGCCTGATATTTACATCAACACCCTTGATTGAAACTACACGAGGCATGAATCAGTCTCTGTGGAATTCTCATCACAATTTCTGGTTTGTAGGACATTATACAACTCTTAGCAGACCTGAGCTGACTTAACTGTGATGGTCAGCAACCCAATAAGCAGTTCACAAAAAACCCCAAACAACCAACTACAAAAAAAAACCCAAGCAAAAAAACCCACACACACCAAGAGCACTGCTGAGCTTAACTGCAATCACAGATAAAAGTGCAATAGCCAAAATCATAGGCATGATTACACACCCACAAAACTCCAGCAGGGAAGATGGGGTACACAACAAAGCCTGTAGTTAGTAATTTACAAAGCTTTTAGTTAGTAACAGAATGTTTCCCCGGTCTCTCCTGTACTACTAACCCCAATTCTAACTGAAATTTTGCCCTGAAATTGAAAGGTCCTTCTGTCAGATACAGTTCATTTCAGAGAGATTTGCTCAGACATTTGCAGGAAATAGCACAGTAATAAATATCATTTTATGGCATGCCCACTAAATACAGCAGCCTACTCTTACAACAGGCTAATGCAGTTACTGTTCCTCTAGCTCAAGGTCTTGTCTTATGATATTTTAAGATTATAAATACAGCAGGTGATGCCTTACTGAGGAGTGGGTGCAGAGTCACTGCAGTGTCATGTAAGAGGGCACTATCTCCCTTTAATGCATTTAAAAAATGTGACGGGTATGAAAGGGCATGCAGGTTATGTGTGTCAGTGCTAAAGCACAGACCGTACAATCCAGTCACTTTCAGGACAAAGTTTCACTCATTACCACCAAAACACCAGTGGTGATGGCCTCAGTGGGGGGCATCTGTGCTGTGAAAATGAAGGGTCAATAGAAGTGAGGCATGATACCATTGCTGCGATCTTCCCCCTCCTCCCAGTTTGACATTTGGGAAATCCAC
>NW_009193645.1:25793-35154 GCF_000690835.1 Fulmarus glacialis | reverse complement strand
GCAGTTTGCCCGGAGAGTCTCTGTGCAAGGTCTCTTCTGTAACGCTAGTGCCTTCTGCTTTGAGTTCAGAATACACCCGATCGAATATTTAGTATCAGCGAGCCATAAATACCAAACCTACTTGTGATGGAGCTTACAATTCTAATGTATTGAATTTTACAACTCTTCCATAATATCCCAGTGGTTTTTTTTTAGGACCAACAGAAATGAGTGTTTTTGGGGTATTTAAAAGTAAGCGATAGTGAACAAGCTTACGTAAACACTGCAGATCAAGGTGAGGCTGGGAAATGCATCTACTGAATTTCGGTTCTGTCGGTGGAAAGCACAGCCTGGGGGGGGCGGTGCTCTTTTTTTTTGGACCAACAGAAATGAGGGTTTTTAAGGTATTTAAAAGTAAGCGATAGTGAACAAGCTTACGTAAACACTGCAGATCAAGGTGAGGCTGGGAAATGCATCTACTGAATTTCGGTTCTGTCGGTGGAAAGCACAGCCTGGGGGGGTCGGTGCTCGCGCTGTGCCTTTCCCCCGCCATCTGCAAAACTCTAACGGCACTCCTTGGGAAGACTTACTGATGAGTAATATTTTAAGCGCTTTGATACCCTTCAGTTGAAAGCATTTACAAAAGTAAAACATAGTATTCTTAACAATACATGTAATATAGTAATACGAAAAAATAATATTTGTATTTATCAGCTGGATAAATTGAAGGGGAAGGAAAAAGATCCACACCGCTCCTTTGTCCTCCTCACATAGCGCGTAGCTGGGGTGTGCTGCTCCCCGTTCCCGGAGCGGCAGCACTGGTGGTTTCGGTAGCGGGGTTTACTGGCTTTTGCTCCCTCTACTGGCAGTCTGATTCTGCGGAGAAGCATTGCACGGTTAGCAAGTGTGTGAGACGTAAGTCTGTGTTACAGATATTTTCAGCACGGGCGCTTTGTTTGCTCTGTAGTATTTCACGGACCTAGCTGGCATTCTGAATGTTTTCTTGCAGTGTTTGGATGACATCTGCGTACTGATATCTGACATTTGGATTCTTTTATTGTATATTTTTCTTCTCAATAGTACTGGTTGTTTGAAATGAAGAAAATGCCTTGTACAACTCCTTTATATGCCACTTTACAGTAGAAAATAATCTAATGTCCAGATTAAATAGCTTCATTTTGAAATGAATAAGGTAAAAAACGGGCATGGTGTGTGCTCTGGAAAAATTAGAGGACATGAGAGGTAGAAATCTGTGTGTAACTTTTACTCTTTCGCTGGGAATCGTTTTGAAGAGCACTTCTCCACGCTTTTTAGCACGGTCTCTTTGTCACCTGTCATTCTTCCAAAACTCATTCCACCAACCCCCAATTTTAGTAGCATTTCTGTGAGGCTTTTAGAGAGGGCTCCATGACTGGGAAGCGTTTCATTAATAATTTGTCCGTCTGCATAAGTTATATGGTGTATAGAGGACATTTTATTTATTTTTAACTAAATGACTACATTTTAAAGAAACTACTGGAGTAACTTCTTGTTTTTTAATGATTCCTGTTAACATTTTTATTGATTTATAGGTAAACTAATTTTTTCTTGTTGTAAAAATATCCTGTGATCAGGAAATCTAGCTCTGTTTGTTCTGGCTCGGATGTGTCATTATCAGTTATAAAGATTCTGCAGATGGAAATTATGTTGGTGCATGCACTAGAATAGACGCCAGTTTCTAATATCAGATAAATAGTCTGGTTTTGGTTAATTGGTGTAAAGACTTATTTTTAAGCATTAGGATTACAATAGTAGAATCACAACATATTAGGGAGCAGATCTGTTGACTAAGTACATTACGCCTTTTCTGACCCTGTTGACCATTTTAGAATACTGTGAGTTTCTTTTTGCAAAAGAACACTTAACTACTGGCCCGTGTATGTTCTTACATTCTAAAAGAGACCATTTTTTTGGCTCTCTATCACATAGTACATTGGGCTATATTGTTTTGTGTTTGCATATCTTTTATTTTTAATTTGAGTACTGTTTCTGTGCAAGCTCAGCCATAACAACATACTATTTCATTGGAACGGTAAGAACTGTAAACCAGTCAGTTGTCGCTAATTAGCTTATATGGGAGATTTAATGCCAAAGATTCTGGTTTTCCAAAATGATATTCTATGAAGCACTGTCTTCACTGGGGAAAATAGCTACTATGACTACTGTTCTGTAATAAATTGTTTTGTCATAGCTACGTTGGGTTATAGAGGTATGTCAGTGAGATTTCTGGGATTGTGAAGACAAACTTAGTAATGATAAAAAAAAAAGGTTGAACTTTCCTTTTTGGACACCTCTTCTGAGTTGTAATGCTGATATATTACTTTTGTACAGACTTGAAACCTCAGCACAATGTTACATGTTTGTGTGTATGTCTTTATAAAGAAAAAAGGTAAGTTTAGTAGCAGTAATAGTGTTTTGATCCCAAAAAAATCTGTGTGAGTAGATTTATGCTTTCTTTGTAAGAATGCAGTTTGACTGCACTAGAATATACTTGGTAGTACAAATGAAGGGTTTCAAATTAGTAATAGCTTGAAAACTACTTTAGCTACTGTTTTGGGTTTTTTTTTTTTCCAAATTAGTGGTCTCTGTGGAGCAGTAAAAGTGATCACAAAGCAATGAGAAAGAAATAAATCTACAAAGAAACCTGCACAATTTTTGCCCAAGCAAATCAGTTTCCTTTTGAGCTCTGTGCTGGCACAGTTGTACAATAAAAAGTGGATTTTTTTGCTGTTCGTAAGCAATAAAAATAATTTCATAACTGTAATGAATGCACCTCCTATGGTACGTTTTAATTATATGCAGTTAATAATGGCATAGCTTGTCATTTCAAAAATTGTTTCAATGGTATTTATGACTTGGTGTAAACGTTCACATGTCATAGGATTATTTGAAAGAGCTGGAACTTTGAGAGATGTCAGGTTTGCCGTGTTGAGAAAAGTGACTCATTAAACAATAGGTTATCAAGAGTAGATTGCAGAGCACAGTTAGGCTACAAATACTAGAGTCAACAGATTTAATTAAAAAAAGAGGTATTACTGGATGTCATTTAAAAAGGCATATATTAGCTTTGAAAGTTTCCAGACCACTAAGCTGGAGAATCCAGGCTATGTCATGATTCAGAAGCATTTAAAATATGAATCAGTCTCTTCTGCGTCTCAAAAGTGAAAGTTATAGGGGAAACCACCTTTTCTGTAAATGGATTTACCAGCACAGGTCTTTAGAATTGTAACATCATACTGTAAGCAAATTAAGAGTCTTAGGAGCAAAAAATCATTTAGTCAGCGAATTTTCTCTTTCATGATTTATTTTTAAAGATCAGAAGGTGACTGTTACAGTCAAAAAATAGTAATTTGTACAGGAAAACCTTCCCAGATGAGAGGCAACCCTGTCCTAAACCTCTGAGTTTGCAGCCTAAGTTTCCCAGAGCTCCTGGGTGACTGTTGGGCGTAAGGTAAAGCTGAGCAAGAAGTATTTGGAAAGAAACATAGACTAATGTTTTGGGGTTTTTTTTAGTTATTCCATAATTTTTCAGTAGAAGCTGAATTTCTTTGATTTAGGGGACGGAAGGATTCTGCTTTAAAACATACCAGATAGGAATCTTAGGACAGACTTTTCACACTCAGACAGCTGGAGCAGCTGTAGATTCCCCACTGAAATGAAAATGCTACAATTCAAGATTTAGAAAGGTAAAAAGTGTGACCAGAGCATTAAATAGAAGGGCCACATGATACCAAAATTAAGCTCTGTGTTTATTATAAAAAAAATCCTAGTTGTAGAAGGGAAAAAAATGAACTTGTTCCACCACTTTCTTTTTTCCTCAGGAGAAAACACAGAATATATCCTATGTAATAAATCTGTTTTATGGCTCACATGAGAAAGGGTGGAGAAACTCCCATTATTTTCTTCGCAGAAATTGAAATGCACATGAGCTAACATGGGAGACACTGGGATTTTCATCCAACAAATGCACAGCTGGCTTCTGCTTTTATTATTTTTCTAAGCTTAATAATTTTTCATTTGATTAGCTGGTGGCTGACAAACCTATCACTTGCTCAGTGTTTTGTATATTTAGTAGAGTAGGTGTGATGCGGAAAAGATACTGTAATACATACCCAGAAGCATAGTTCAACTTGTTCAGTTGACGAGAAATTTCTACTTGCCTCTCCTTAAAATGCAAGTTTCCATCATCAGGATTTGAGTTTGAGTATCAGGAAAGTAACTTCTTGAGAAGTAGAAGCAGGAGAATTGTGTAAGCATTTGAGGATTTTTTTTTTAATTCACGTTGTAGAACTGCATGATGCTCTACGCATATAAATAAATTGTCAGGAATCAGTTGGCAGTCTACAGTGCCAATTTTGCCATGAGAAAGTGGTGAGACAGTTTGAGGGAAAAAGGTCCTAGTTAGTGTCAGGAGGTGGGAGAGGCAAACAAAATATATCAAGGATTTTAAGTGCACACAGCATGAGCTGTGGAAAAGACCCATGGACACACTTAATGTGAAAAAACCCCAAACACAAACCCACCCAAAACAAAGAGACAAAATGATAAGGTGAGCACAGACATAAATGTGGGAGAATAGGAGCGATCTAGGACTGAGGTTGCTCATAGCCATGTCTGTGCAGACCTCTGTAAAGCCGTGGATTCTCAATTTGAAATCAGGAGGAAGAATGGCTTATCACAAAACTTCTTGTGCCTTCTGCCGAATAAAGAAAACATATTCAAGAACCCAGTATCCTGGTCTGTTTTGCATTGACCATTAATACCAGGGACAAAGCAGATTGGTTTCTTCTGTATTGACTCTCCTGGTGTTTAAAGTGCTAAGCTATGACAAAGCTTGCTATCTTTGTTGTCCTGGGCAAAGCAATGCTAACACCTTCGCTAAGTAAGCAGCAGAGGAAGAAGAATGCAGTTTTATCCCAGATTGGTAGGTCTCTGTTGTCCAAGCGTTTAGTGTATTTTTAATTGTTATTTTCAAAAATTCCAAAACAACTTGACATGTTCTGCAGGCAGGAGAGTATGTGGGCTAACTGCTTCCGCTTGAATATTATGTGATGTCTTCTCTGCTTTTAATTTGTAGTCATTTATAAATGGTAGATGTTCAAAACAGTGTAAGAAATTTTTAAGTGAAATGACCTTGAAGCTACAGGTTCATTACAAAGCCAAACCTCTACCTAATTTGAGGTCACTTTTATGTTCTTTTATACAGTGGCTGGCTGGGGAAGGAATGATCTTGTAAAAATTAGTAGAATCTATGTACTATGTACCTATGTCCTGACCTAGCTCCATTGCACTCACTAAATAATTGTTGACAAGTTCAAGCTCTGTAACTAGAAGGTTATAACTTTGCTAAATGCCGTGAGCCAATATATTTTCACAGATAAGGAAAATTACCTTAATGGAAAAATATGAGACTACTGAAGTGGCCGTAGATCATCATGGGAGCTTGCTTTTGGTTGTATCTCTCTTAGAGACTGTGTCTGCTAGGGATCAGAATACTTGGTGTATGGGGCTGTTGCTTGGGACATGGAAGTGTATGAGCCTGTATCAGAGACGGCTGGTTCTGACGGGGTGTTGCCCAGTGCAAAGGCCCATGTAGCAGTCTCTCCAGAGGAGGTATAACCAGTGCAGCCAACTTCACTGTCTGCCTCCTTTTTCCTCAATCTGCCTTGTTAGAATTTGAATCTCTGGCCTGCCAGTATTTAGCTATTTGCTTTAATAAATTCTATCTTCTGTGATGGGCCTCTTTGACCTTCTGAAGCTGTACTTCGAATTCTTGCACCTGTGTTAGACCCTTTGATTCTTTTGTCCTCTGACATATGAGATGATGCCACGTTGGTTCCCAGCTGGGCGAACATGTTACTGTGTGACTGAGGGGATGCGCTCCTGGCATGCGGCTGGGGACGCTGCTGGTTAGTAGAGGCCCTTGGGGCAGAAGTGGCTTGCTGTGGTGGCACACACTTTTCCTGCAGCGCAGCACCATGGCCTTTCTTTTGCACTCCGATCCCTTGTTCAGGTGTAGAGGGCTCTCCACCCAACTTGCAGTAGGTTGCAGAGAGGGAGAGTCCATAGCGCTGTGCCGCAAAAACAAGTGATACACAGTCTTAACTGCAGAAAGGTCTCTAGCCTGGTACTGTTATACAGCGTTTATGTTCTTTCCGTGAGATTTGCCAGGTCTGCTGTTGGTAACAGTTTGATCTTACCGAACAAGGGTCTCAAATTTGAGAGTAATTGGGAACATGTGAAACATTCAGGACTTTTTAAATTTTTACTTTTTTTGGGTTTTTTTTCCTAGTTGTGTGTTTAGGCCCCCCACCTTTCACTTCAACAATTGAGGGTGTTGGTTACTTCCTCCTGTGTTTATGTAAGAAAAGCTTTTTATAGTCCATTTTTCCAGTTGGCGTATGTACTTCCTCCATTGCAGCTTAACACATCATTCTTCCCCCTCCCAATCACTGAAGCTAATGGAAGACCTTTGGGGTTTTTTATTTTTAATAAAAATGGAGCTGTGGTGTTGGGAATGGTCATTATTCCTGCTTTGAAATGTGTTCTTCGACAAGTTGTGTTTTGTTCTTGGTAAAGGAGAAGCACGTAAGGAAGGAAAGAATAATCAGCCGTATTTAGTTTACAGGACATTTAGCTTGAACTGGACATTTCCAGCTCAGTTTTTGTTTGGCTGACAAATCTACCTAGAAGAACAAAAGTTTGTCAGAAACATGACTGGAAGTGGGCTGCATTCTATTTTTTGACAAAAAAATTCTTAATGTAATGCTAAATGTGAAGAACTTTTTGGTGTCATCCATCCCAACTTCTGCAAAGATCACAGCTGAGGTGAAGGCAGTCTAGAAGCTCCACATCCACACATTATTTTGCCCTGTATGGATGAGTCCGGCACACTGACAGCACTTGAGCCTTGCAAATTTGGAGCTGTGCTGGAGGCCTTTCCTTTAAGCCCAAGAAGGAAGGAAGATGGCATGGCCACTTCCCCTTCATTGGCCGACAGAGGTATCCCTGTTCAGGATGGCGTGCACTGCATCCTGCTTAAGGACCATACAGCATCTGGTTTACTTGGCTTCACTCCTGCTTGCTGGATGTTTTTATCACCATGTGTCCAGGACTGTTATTTAGCCCCAAAATACAATTAGTAATATTTAATATTGCAGTCTTTTTGCCCCCTCTATGACAGATAGCTTATTGAGACTATCTGTTGGGAATGTCCTTCATTTCCTATGTTTTGGATGATATTTCTCAATAATGGTTATGTTTTGGAACTAGTTTTCCAATTTAAATGATTTTTTTAATATAATCTTGCAAGGTTTTCCAACACTAATGAACACAGCCCTGGTCCTTCAGTGGAGAGGCATGTGCAGACATGGCCACTGTGGACTGAACTACCTCCCTGCTTCAGATCTTTAATATTTTTAGTTTCTCTATAAGCCTTTGTTTTTCCCAAGTGACTAGTCTTAATGTTACATGGTAACTCTAACCCAGTCAGGGCCGGAGTTTAGTCTTCTCTTTTCCCATATACTAGCTCCACTGTAAGCTTGCAGCAAAAAAGTGGATCTGAGGGACACAGAGCTTAACTGCGACATTGGGCCTGAGAATCCTTGCACCTTAAATCTCATGTCTCACCATGGGACGCCTAAGGTCCTGACAGGTCGTTTTTTAGCTCCTTTTGTATTCTGTGATTACTCTGTGAAAATAACCTTTTAAAGGCACTTGCTTATTTTATCGCTCCACTGCTAAATAATTGAAATCAGCACTTAGCATTTAATTATAGTGATTTTATATCATAAATATTGTATAGTACCTGACGATGTAATTGGGCATTTTTATAATAACCCCCTATTTTTTAAAATAAGGGCAAAATCTCTGAAATTCGTGCCTTCATGCTTGTGCCCATTAAATGTGGTTATCATTATCTAGTGACGACGTGTGTTCTTCCCAACTAGGATTCTCTTCTCTTTCATGCAGATACTATCTCCATGCTAGATTATTCCTGTCCCTAGTAGCACCTCGGGGCAGGACTGGGAAGTAAATGTGTCCCATATGGCCACTTCAGACAGCAGTTTTGGCTGTGAGGGGATGGGAAAGGAGAGACAATGGGGCAGAGAGACAATGGGGTCTTCATGCCTGATCCTTCCCTCACTGTCATATAAGTAGGGCAAGCAGAGCGGGAGCAGGGCCATGGCTTTTTGTGCTATCAAGCTAGTTAGGAGTAACGTGGGAGTACATTGCACTCAGGACGGGGGGTGTGTGTGTGGAAATTATTTGTTCTCCCATGGGAGAGGAAAGGAGCCAGGGAGGAACTGTGACTCTGAGTCACCCGTTCTTCCTGGAGCGCCTCCTGGGGTGGTGCCGCTACATGCAGCCCAACACAAGACTGAGCCTGAAGGCTTGAACTAGCTGATTGCAAATATTTTACAGAAGTCTTATTTTCTGGTAATTACTTTAATATGATTCAGTGTTTTCTCTTTTGTCTGATCTTGTTGATGAGCCTTCATGCCTGATCCTTCCCCCGCTGTCGTGGGAGCAGGGCAAGCATTCCCATACCATCTGTACCATTCCTGCGGTGTTTCACCTCTTGGTTTCAGTGGCTGTGAGTAGGTGCATTTTGAAGCATTGTTGCTGTTTAATACAGCAGACCGAGAGTGTGTCCTTGCAGAAAAATGGCTGATCCTGGACCTGTTCTTGTGAAGCCCTTGAAACTACTAAGCTGATTCAGATAGTGGCAGTAGAGCAGTTTGCAGAATTGGGGTCCAGGTGCTGTTTGCCAGTTCACATTCCTAGTGATTCCTGCAATTAGAGCTCCTGTGAAACCTGGAACTTTGCATCTGAGGCAAGTGTTGTGTATGAACTGAGTCCAAAGCACCCAGTGTTCAACAATATATGAAGAATGGCTAGGACTTAGGTTCCAGTGGGTCACCGGCAGTATTTACTAGAGACTAATAATAACAGTGAACACACTTATTCCATTCCCAGATCTCTAGGGTTTTAAAAATCCAGCAGAACCAGCAAAATACCTAAAGCCCAGCCACTGAGATCCAGCCAAGTTTTGTAAAGATTACAATGGTAGCTTCAATTAAATATAAATTGTACACTTTAAATGTACAATTTATTTAAAAGGAGTTATTTTGCCAAACCATAAATGTATCAATAACTAAACCAAGAAATAACAGATTAAGAAATCTAAGTTTATAAGGTTTAGAAAAAATCTTTCAGACATTTTTAGTGCTTTTGTTTAAATACATGATTCATATTTAATCCTAGTTAGACCTAATTCATATATACATATCTTTATAGCAGGCTGTACACTTCTCATAAGCAATTGACTGGTCTGTGTTAC
>NW_009193645.1:0-25775 GCF_000690835.1 Fulmarus glacialis | reverse complement strand
AAAGAGGTGTAGAGTACAACTCACTTGCATAATCTTTTGCATATAGTAGAAAAAAATCTGTCTCACATTATACCTACAAGAAATACATGGGTGCTCATAATTCATATTATCCCGTAAAATTTAGAAGAGCATTCAGAGACTGCAAATGAAGGTAATTTATGTATAAAACCTCATCCATGAAGAATTTATTGCCATAGTAGTTTTAATATACTTTGGCACAGACTTCTTCCCTGAAACTAGTACTTGCAGCCTTGAAAAAGGAACATACCAAAGACCTTGCAGGTTAAACTGTAATCTGGTTTTATACAAAACACATTATTATGAAGACTTGGTTTTGAGAGAGCTAAAGCCAGTTGCTAAGTTAATGTTCCATGGCTGTTGCAGATGTGTGTGAACATCTTCACTATGTGAGTAGTCTCTTTAAAATCAGTATTAGTTTAGTGGTGCTACCTTTGTGTAATTATCGATGTATGTAAGTATTTTGGACCTTAGCGGGAACTGAGGAAATTGCAGAAGTACGTTTATATAAAACATTCTAATATGTAGTATCTAAAAATGAATATTGTGCTTTGTAGAGGTAGTTTGCTAGCAATGTCATGAAATCCAGATCTCATTTCCTCCTGCAAGGACTGCACTGGGAACATGGGGCCTCACCTTCCTCTCTGCACTTGGGCAAAACTGCCAGATAAAGGCCATGGGATCCATCCATCTCATTGCCATTTTGAGACACGGGCATTTCTGGGTGACCACAGGGAGATGTGGCTCCTGTGTCCTGGTAGATTCTTGCTGGGAAACTTGGGCATGTGGCGGCAGAAGCGAGGCCAAGGCAGGGCTGTGGTTACATTGCAGCGATGTTGTGCGCAGCCTTGGGGAGATTTCAGCGCTGTCTCCTCGGTGCTTGGGCGGCTCACGCAGCTGGAACAAAGATATATTTCCTTTTGTTCCTCCGGCTGGGGTCTGATTGCTTTTTTCTTTTGAGATTACATTGTGCACATATGCTTTTATAATTGTTGCCTCTTTTTGACCCAAACGCTTCTACTTCCATGGAAGTTAATGACGTGAAATGAAAATCAAGGGAAAAAGGCAACCCGTTGCCACTCCAACATTTCCGTGTAGTACAAAGTAGCCTTAAAATAGGGAAGAACCTGGTTTACTGTAAAATATGCCACTTAAATGAACGTAGCTGGGAATGGAGAGAAACAGCTGCTAGCGTGATGTGTTAGAGGGATTTTGGCCCAAGTCAGCAAGAGAAGCTACAGGGCTTATTGCTATAAAAATGGGCCAAAGCTCTCAAGCATTGATGTAGAGTGGATAGGACCTTTAAAATTCTTCCCTGGAAGATACACGGTGGGGGAGGGAAGCAGTCTGCTAGGCTTGGATGGACAGAGAACATTATCAGTTCCTCTGGGATTTTAACTAGTAATTCCAGGAAGTCTAGGTGTTTCAGGAAGTGCTCTTAAAATATTATGCTATTTCTGCCGGATGTAGATCCTTGGACAGTACACTTACACTTACACTTACACTTAGCCTTTTCTCTGTTGGCTTGCCCTGCAGCAGAAATTCTGAACTATTGAGAGCAAAGATAACTTCCTTTGCCAGGTGTATTGGCTGGAATTGTATCTGTTGCAGAAAGAAGTAACTTCTCTCTTGAAAGTAACATGTGATTTTTGAGGTCAGTGAAGATTTATCTCATCAGGGATGTCATTTTGCTACTACGGAAAACCTCACTGGGCTCATATATGAAGTACTATGTTCAGTTCTGTGCTTTTCCAGATGGATTTAGTGGAGTTAGAGATGGTGCGGAAAATGGTAACTGAAACAATCGGGAGAAACGGAACAACTGTCATATGAGGAGAGATTGAACAGGCTGGTACTCCTTAGTTTAGAGAAAGACAGATATTTATCGCTGAGATTTACAAAATCATGAAAGTGATGAAAAAGCTGAACGTGAAACAGTTGCCCTCCAAATCCTGCAATGCGAGAACTAGAGGGCACTCAGTGAAGCTAGTAGGAGATCAGGTTTAAAACAAATAAAAGAAAATACTCCTTCATTTTCTGAAACTTCAGATAGTGGGTTTTTTTGCCACAGGAGGTAGTAAAGGCAATGGTATCAGCAGGTTCAAAAGGGATTAGACAATTTCATAGACAGCAGGACTACAAATGGACAGTGAAATTATGTGCCCTGTAACATCATTAATACAGCAATTGTGCATGGAGGAGTATGGGGGGGAAGGGATTGCAAAAGCAGTCAGGCTTCTGTCTTTTCCCTAAATAGCATCTCTAAATAGCATGCCACTGTTGGAAACAGGATACTAGGCTAGGTGGACCAGTCGTCTGACCCTGCAGGGCATTTTTTTCTGCAGTACTACAACCATACGATGTTTTCCTTTGAAAGGTTCTTATTGTTAGTACACTGAATTCTCATAAAGATAATCAAGAAAAAATTGGTAGCAAGTGCGTTAATACTGCATTGTTTATACCTGAAATATTAATGTGTTTTAAAGTCTGATCCATTGATAGTCAAATGCCTGCCTGTTACTGTGCAATGTTACTAACATGGCATTTATTTGGAAAATGTACAACTTGGAAAATGAATTTTAAGTTTATGTGTTTATTTTTCTTGGCAGTGAGTTTTAGTTATCTCTGAAGTGAAAAGCCATCCAGGTGCAGTGAAGCTGTGTGGTGCCATGAGTACTCCAGCAGGAAGGTATGCAGGACAAATATGCAGGAAGCTGAAACAGAGTAGTTTCTTCATGCTCCAATATTGGGTGCTACTGAGATGTCTTTGTGCTAGTTCCAAGCAGGCCAAGTTGAGAGAATGAGACAGAAGAGGGACTTCGGGCCAACCACATCCACGGATCAGGGGCCCAGAACTTGGGACGTGGTCCCTGTTCCAGGCACTGGGCTTTAGTGACACCACAGAGCTGCAGTGACATCCCTGCAGGTTGGGGCATCCTCCCCATGCACCCTGTTCAGTGCCTGCCCAACTCCTGATCGCTCAGTCAAACCCTAAATATTTAGGCTACTGCTTCTTATATAGTAGCTAGCTCTTTTATTATTTGTATCTTTTTTTTTTTAATTTATTTAGATATTGTTTATTATCAACATCTGTAGCATTTAGAGGAGACCCACAAAGAGGAAAAAAAAATCACTAATTCACTTTAATATAGGACACAGAAATGTTTTTTTGTAAAAAAAAAATTGTCTTTTGTATGCTTTATTTTTTGAAACATTAAGCATATCAACAAAAACATTTTCTGTTTTCATTCAAGGACGTGGGCTTTGTTCACATGGAGACTTTTGAATATTTGTGTAGCTCCTCTG
Source organism: Fulmarus glacialis (assembly GCF_000690835.1). Lineage (NCBI taxonomy): Eukaryota > Metazoa > Chordata > Aves > Procellariiformes > Procellariidae > Fulmarus > Fulmarus glacialis. The sequence continues at coordinate 22,451 of NW_009193645.1, read as the reverse complement.
CTCTGGGCACAAGGTTTTACTAGAGATACTTAACGCAAGCCATAAACGGTACCAGTGCAGCTCAGGTTGGTTCATTGTGTCTGAAGAAACTGGTAGTGCTCTGCTGTTGATGAGAAATCCAGTGTAAACAAATCCTCACTAGTGGTCTCAGATGTGCTATTGGGAAACATGTTTGGCTTTTAATCAAAAGAAATGGAGTGTTTGGTTCTTAAGAGTATCTTTTTTTCTCTTGTTTCAGTTAAATAAATGTTAACACAAACGAAGAGCTTAAAACCGTCTGACTAAAGCCTCAGCTAATTGAGCTTTGGTTCTGTGAGAGTTTCGATGTCATTATCCTTTTTGTTTTCCAGTTTCCTGGGGAAGTACTTCAGCTATAGGGCAAAAATAAACAAAAGAAACCTTTTAAATCTTCTTCACACTTAAATACATTTATGCATATTTTAGTTACTATTTACTACTTGCAAATCAATCTAGATCTGAAAAAATCTTCAGATGTATTGTTTTCTTAACAAAGATTTGACCCTCATCTTTATAGACACAGTTTCACTATTTTTCCTATCAGCATTTAGTTCAAAGGAGCACTTCTAAGCACGCAGACAGAAAAACAGTTCTATTGTATAAAATAGAGATGTGTGGTTTATATCACGGGAGTTTAGAGAACAATGCAAAGGTCAATTGTGTTGCTTGCTCTCCTGTCACATGATGTGGGTGTGTATATGAATGCATCCCTGGAATTCCACTGTGGGATCTGCATCTTTGAAGCTGATGCTAAAATTACTGCCGAGGCTCTTCCAAAGGCGGATACTGATAGAAGATTCAATGAAATCGAAGGTCGCCAGTCTGGTAGGCGTTGAAAGATACCTGGCTATGATACTATTTCTGATTTAATAATGCGAATGGGAGGCTAGCCCTTTGTAATAATTAGGACTAATTACTGAAGAGGTGTTGACAGATAGGCTAAGAGGAAACAAACTGCCTTTATCCAGTGGCTTAGAGTCAGATTACTAGTCTTGTGTTATCTGTTTCTCAGAAAGTAGAAGCTTCAATCATTCACTAAGTCTTCAAAGGGGAAAGGGATCCTAACAATATACAGGATTTGGGATGAAGCTATGAAATACGTCTTTGACTCAAAATGGCTAAATTAATCTCCTTTCCGTAAATTATCATACTTCTAAAGTTTGAGTTACAGATGGAGAATCTGATTGTAGTACTGAAAAATACGTGAAATCAATATTGATGACTGTCCTGTCGTTATTTGTTGTCGCTGCTCCTGTTCATGGATTAGTCTAAACTCAGTTTCTTTCTGTTAATTATATTTATATGAATGCTTTGATTCCTTCTTATGCCATGCTTGCTATCCACCTGAAATGGAGACAAGGGAAAATATTTACTACTCTCACATTCATTGTTTGTTTTGTGCAGATATCATACCTGCTCAAAAAGCAAAAAGCACATCTGCCAAACTTAATTACAGTTATTTACCTTTTTAGGAGGCAAGATCATGCATACTTTAGGAAGAAAACAAATTACAATATAATTGCATTTACTAAGAAATTACTTATTGATGTAGGATTTCCTTTAAAAGTATTTCTTCCCTCCTTTTGTATGTAGTGTCCATCCAGTATACGTGCATGAAGTAAGCAGATACCATTGTCCAATATGAATGGAGTTAGCAAAGACATTAAGGGGTTAATGCTTTGTGACTAGAATGAGCAGTCGGTGTGACTTACTTTAGGCAAATGATTTAAAAGTGTAGCAACCTTCCATCTTCTCAAATGACTGCTTTTAAGTGCATTTTTTCCCACTCTCCACCATATATAGGTCCTGTTTTTCTGAGAAGCATGAGATAAATATGGTTGCATTGAATAGTATTTATAAGAAGAGGTAGCTGTCAATTATTTATTTACTTTTAACAAAAGAGGCCTTTTAATTAGTGTTTAAATATTTATAACAGTTTTATTGTGCTGTAAAATCGGTTATACTTTGATCTAGATTTTCTGGTTTGAGATAATAGGGTTGGTAAAAGTTTTCCTAATGAATTTGGTCAGAACATGACATAATCTGATTATCTGATGAAAGATTGACACTTCAGTTCCTGCCAGCATAAAAGTGCAGTACAATAGGGGGCTGTTCAGCACACATTCAAAGGCTGGGAGTTCAAGTTCAGGTACTGCAGAATTGTTCAAAGTTTCAAATTAAGGCGGTGAAACAGTTTTGCGTTTTTCACTACCCTTTTGGTCAGGAGTAGTTTATCGTGGATGAGAGGAGTGAAGCTTGAAGTTACATGTGTAAACTATGTAACTCTATTCTGTAACTTTGGTTTTATTTCTCTCCATTTGCTAAACAGTAGTTAGCGTTACTCCTTAAAACATAGTGAAACTAACTGATCATGTAGACATAGGAGACAGTCAGTACTAGAAACTGGGAATTAAGCATCATCAGTATTCAGCTGCTGTTAAATGCAGGACCAGCTTTTTATTAATATCCCTCACATTTTAACAATTTAACCGTTTAACATGTGATTACTCTTGTCTCGGAGCCTTGGGGATGAGCATATTTAACAAATGCATCCTATGTGCTTCTGCAAAATGGATATAGACTTATGTGATCAAACTGGCATGAAAGAACAATTGTGGGTTTGTATCTAAAGTATAAGCTTAGCCTAAACTGTTAAAATAAACATTTTTTTAAAAAAATTTGATATTCAGATAATATTTGCCTTGCAAATGTCATTCCTGTTTGCACTGGAATTATAGTGATCCTTATTAGATTTCTTGGACTAATTTGCTCTCCAATAACTTGGCTTATCCAAGTACTTACGCTGTATTGGATGGGAATCCTAATAGACAAATGAGACATACTACTAGTAATTAAGCTTGATTTTTGGGGGATATTTCATAGCATAAAAATACTTTATAATCTGTAACTGACTCATATATTTAAAAGTGATATAGATAACACTAAGTCTTCACTTCTTTTAAATACTGAAGGGGTTCTTGGAGAAAGTAAAATGTATGTACCAAATGATATGGTCTTTACTGAAACGCAGTTGCTTCTGACCTTGAGAGTTCACCTCAATAAGGATTTGAAGTTTTAGCCTAATGAATTGATGTAGGTTAAAGTAATGTCCACATTGCTTTGTTTCTTAAAATACTATGTGGTATGTGAATCTCACTGGCCGTGGAGTCAGTGAGTGGAGTCCTAACCCCAATTGTAGTGGCTGTGCCACCTTGGGAGGTCACTTACTGTCCCTGCCTCAGTTTCTCCATCTACAAAGAATGTCCTATAATAATGGTGGTCTCAGAGACGTGCTGTAGTTTACACAGAAGCAGAAACCTTCTAAAGAGAAAATGCTTTATGAAATACTGCTGTAACGAATGAATCCTGCAAACCCTTCCTCGTTTGAGCAGTCTCACCAGTATCATCTAGCACTTTGGATGGGTGTAGATCAGATCCAAAATTTGGAATTCGAAACGTGAGCTGGACACAAATAGGAATTACCTTGGTTATTTAAGATTCCTTCTATGTTTACGTCAGTTTATCCCATTTGCTATTTGCAATTTCAAAGTATATTTTTTAACTGTTGATAATATAATCATGGGGGGTAGGAAACAGGTACAATATTCTGATATAAATGTATCTCCCACTATGGCAATACTGGTAAAGTACTTAGCCCGTTCAATTAAGTGCAGAATCTTTTTTTCCTCTTTTAATGTATATGTATTTTGTGAACGTATTTTGTACTTTTCTTTTTAATTCTGTGAAATGTAAACTGTGTGTGATTAAAGTAGAAGGAAATATTTTGGAAAGCACTGTCAGAGCTCAACTTGCAGTGCGTTTTAATTTAATTGCTTACCTCTGCAAGGTGTCTCACTTTTGGTAAGGCGTATACAATAAGGGCTTATTTCATAAGCAGAAGAAAGCATATAGCCAGGAACACAAGCAGAAGTTTTGAAAGTACATGAAAAGTAGATTGCTTCATTTTGTCTTCATAAGAGTCACTACTCAGTATCTCCTCCCACCAAATGTGAATTTCAGGGACGTTCATATTCAAATAAACTTGAGGACTTCTGACTGTCAACGACAGTCATTTTTACTTCAAGTATGGCCAAAGCAAAATAAAATACAACACTACTAATTCTATGTGTAATGAAATATTTGTATATATTTCTTTTATCAGAGTTTAATCCAAATATAATATTTATAGAGTAAGAAAAGAATGTATATACTTTTGTTTTAATTGAATCTAAGGTAACTTGATGCAAAATTAAAATGCAGTGTCTTGTAAAAGTTACTGAGATACTAAAATGAATGTAATTTTAAGGTAAGTATGAAAATGGGTTTTGGTCTCTTTCTCCCTTATTGTTGACTGTATCAGGCCAGATCCTGAGCAGAGCTCAATGTGAATGGAAACAAATCTGTTTCTAGCAGCTCTGGACGTGGTCCTGTACATCAGGAATCAATTGATAAGTCATTGTGTGATGTATTTTAGAAGTCTAAGTTAATTTCCTATAGGTTATATTTTTATTATGTAATATATGTTACATATACATTTCCTTAATACTAGAAACTCTTAAGTTCTATTTCACACTTCGGAAAAAAAGTATAGAAGACAAAATGTCATCCGATTTGTGCTGTGTTTCATGTTCCTATGCCCTGTGGGAGGAAAAGAAAAGTAATAGAACAGACAAATAAATAAACGTGGTGTTGAAACTGGCATGACAGTTTCTGCTCTTGCGCAACGGAACTGCAATCAATTTATTGTCTTCATTGGTCAAATGCCAGAATAACAGTATAATATCATACAAGAGTAGATTAATTAAAGTGTAATTAGAATGGAATAAATTAAATAATCATAAAAGTTTGTCATGGGAAAAATATGTGTTTAGAATTAATTAGTTTCAAATAAAGTGATATTTTAATTGCTCAGAGTTACAGAATCCTTAATTGCAGACATATAATTCTGGCCCAAATAACTTCAGTTGCTGTAACAACTTGATATAATTCTTCTCTGTCAATTCTTTTTAATAGTTTGTTACTAAACAAGATTATTGCAGGAAATGTCTGCTAAAATGTCTGGAAGATGTTTAATTAAGCCCATGCTATCTGAGGACATTATTAGCTCTTGGAACCAAAAGATTTGTAGCTGATGCGGCACTATGCAGCACCCCTAATTAAGGAGGATGGGTAGACAGAGCCCTGTGGCTGACAGATTGCTATGCGTGGCTGAACTAGAGGCTACTCAAAACAATCTTTTGATGGTCCTTGGCTTATCAATTTTCTGCTAGATTACAATGATTTATCAAGTGTACAAACTTAAATTCACTTTAGGTCTGATGGTATGGTATGGTATAGAGATACAGTTGTATTAATACTTCTTTTCACTTACATTGTGCATTTTCATATTCAATTTTTCAAAATGATTAGGCATTTGTTGTCTTTTTTTTTTTTTTTTTAAATTAATTTTATGCAGAGTGTGTTGCAGAGCTGAACTACTATGGGCTTTTATGCCTGTTTTATTTCTCCAAACAAGGCTGTCTGTAGTTAGGCTATCGCACTTTACCAAGCAATTAATGGGTTTCAGAAAGTAAAACAGATGGGTGTCTTTTCCCTCATTTGCAAAATGAACCTGTTTATGAAACACTAGAATTTCATCTGTTTCAGCTGTGTTTCGTACTGTATTTTAGACTCCCTTATTAAAAGCTAGTGCAGTGATATGTGAGGCAGGGGCTCTCATGTTTTCAGACCCCATATTTTTGGCATAAACATATCCATGATATTTGGCTGTCTCCAAAATGTTTACTTCAGTAAGATTTGCAATGCCCAAAATGTTTAACTGTGTAAAAAAAGGTCACCCAGCTGATAGCTGAAGGCGAATATGTCAGAATGAAAGACTGAAAAAAAATTATCAGTCCAACACAGTGGGAGTATTACAATGATTAATGTTTATGTTAATTTATGGCTTTTACATATTGATTAATGGCTTTTTGTTTCAGTGACCAAAATGTGTAAGTGGCAATGAGATCCATATGCTAACTCAGTGTCTTTCAAATAATTACAATCATTCTTAGTTTTGTTCCCATGCTGAATCTATGTTTTCATATGGAAGATAATTGTACAGTGACTTTTTTAAAAATTGCAGATGGAAGTATTTGAAAGTGAACCTCAAGACACAAGCCTGGGTTTCAGTATTCCTGAAGATTACACACTTGACTTTTATATACATTTTTCTTGCAAACTTCATTACTTAAGATCATAATATATTGTGGTTTAGCCTCATTCAGTTAAGGCATGCTTAGAGACAAAAAAGGTGCTAACACTGTGAGGAGCCATTATCTGAGTGGAAATCATTAAAAACGTGTTGCATTGCATGATGGTTATTAGTCATTTTCTTTTCTGCTCCCATAAGATTTCTTGGCATATCACCAATTGCTGATAAGCAATTTTGTTTGCTATCTGTCCATTGACTATTACAATTAAAATGTGGAAACTTCATCATTCATTGTCCAGATGTCAGGAGAGAAGGTAATTTTGGGGAGCTCCTGGGAGAGGATGAACTCCTAACTTCCCTTAAAGTCAACGGGAAATGGAGGTTCTCAGCACTTCTCAAAATGAGACTTTTGAAGTGTTTTTCTGAGCAGGCAGTCATTGTTAGTCATTAGAAATGATTTGGTGACTATTTAGAATGAAAGCTCTGACAGCATTTAGTGTTCCCAACCTATAAAAGGAAGGACTCTTGTCAGTTGTAATGCTGGCTGTGTGGCAACAGGTTTATGATACCAGTTAATAAAGGATTGTATAGCTAGGTCATATAAATCATTGCATTCTCTTCGACACTGATGTGTCTCTAACTAGCAAGTTTTGCAGGTGAGAGAATTCTATCTAGAAATCTCTCTACAGTATCTAGATACTGTATTTTCCAGTACAAGCACACTAATGAATGCTTCCAGTCCATCGTTGTGATTTTTTCTTTTTTTTTTTAATTATTTTTTTAGATTTTGAAGTCACATGTGAAATACAAATGTACATCACTGTGCTTATCTTTACTTTGGTAGTCATAGGTAGGTAGTAATATGAAAAGTAACCAATTTAAGAGAAATCATTTGGTTATCCTTACTTCTGGAAATTGAGAGTGTTTTATTAGTACATTTTACTGGTTAAATCAGAAATTTCTACTAATTCTAATTTCTGCTTGAAATCAGTTTATTGATTTAAAGATTTCTACTGATTTCTAATTTCTGCTTGAAATAAATTATTTTTAAAATTAGCTTTAAAGAAATCCTAGAAGTATAATACAGTTTATATCTTAATTTAGCACCAAAGATAACAAAGGGAGCTTTAAACTGAAAGCTGCGGTGTTCGTTGACTGATAAGTGAATTTTCCTATATTCTGGTGCTCTGACCTTTGCAACTATTTGTGTAGTACTCCCATGTCTCTTGATCTGTGCAGGCAGTTGCTATACAAGCTTCTACTGATTTTACTTTTACTAGTGAATGTTTCTGTCTTTGCACACAACAGACATACCGTGTGTTTCAGGGGACTGGGGTAAGAATGTGAAAAGCAGGCTGCCTGCCTTTTAATTTTGGATTTTAACCTAAGTGGCTGTTTCATTCTTCCCTAAGTGTTTTGTATGTGTCAGCTTGTTACAGGACACAAAAAGGTATTTCTTTGTACAGTCAGTTACTTTTCACCTCAGGTGCAAAGAGATTTCTTCAGATAATTGTCTTGCAACATCCCTTTCTATTGCTGACTTCCCTGTTTCAGTGTGTTCTGTCATTTTTTGATTTGTACATGCAAAATGAAAAGCTGGGCTTAAAAATTTGTCACAACACGTCTGAAGAATTATTTTTTTACCAAACCATATACCTGCTTTCAGACCTTTTGTAGTCAATAACCTCTAAAAATTCACTTTTGCAGTCAGATGAGTTGAACTCATTCAACTTGTGCAGATTTGTCTGGCATCTCTTTTAATTATGTATGGAAATGCTACTCATTAAGTAGGTTCTTGTAGCCCTAAACTCTTGTTCTCTGCTTGCTAGAAGTGCCATATAACCAGGCAGCATTTTGCGTCAACCAGGGATGTCTAAGCTCTTTCCCAGTCCCGCTGTGTTCTGGCATAATTCAGTGAGGTGAATCAGGTGCTGTTGGGACTCTCCTGATCTGTCTTTGCTACTCAGGTAACGCACACACCAGCAAGGCGATAGCACAAGGAAGGGCCCTTTCCAGTGTTTGCAACTTGGCTGCACGAGGAAGGGCCACGGTATTCACAGGCCGCCGTGTTATAAGGGTGTTTCTTGGGTAGAGAGGATAGTTCATAGTTTCACCACTATGAAACCCAGTGGGTTACAGGCTGGAAACATGGGAGTATTGTGTTTGGAAAGCTCATACTGCAAGGGCTGCCTGCTGTATTTTAACGCTGGAGATTGTAAATGTGATGGAATAAGCAAAATTGTTTGCATTGCACTATTAATTTGAGGGAGTCTCTCATTTCCACCGACTTCCTCTGCAGTTACAGCTGGTGACCCACTTGGAAAACACACTCATGCACTAGGGCTACGCTCTACTACGTGGCAGCGTCACAAAACTTTTGAGTGAGCGCAGGTAGGCACAGAAGTGCAGGCCAAAAAAGGGCTTTTGTATGAGTGAAAAAGAAACAGCCTGGAAAGGGGGAAGAACAATTTATTCACATCTTTCTCAACTCATTCTTTGCTCTGATTTTTCCTTTGGGAGGGTGGCACCTGGTAGACTAGGAATTTTCAAAAAATAACAGGATTTCATGTATCTGTTTGTGAGCACACCTGGATGTGTTGAATATTTTGCAGTAGTAATTATGTCTGCACACCTGCTGGTTTCAGTCCCAAATCAGTTTGCCAGACATGCCTAGAGAGATTTATTTCTCCTATACCTGAAAAAACTCTTTTACCACTGAGTTTTTACTACTCTAAATAAGCCTAAAGAAAAAAAGAAGAGGATTTTTTCTTGTCTTTGCTTGAGCCATTGGTATCTCAAACTGAACTGTGGAGTTTGTAGGGGGAGGAGGGTGTTTGGATGATATTTTAATAGCAATTTGTTTTTGCTTCAATGTGTGATAGAAATACAAGTGACAGGAGTGGGAACAGGAGAGTTGCTGAATTCTGCTGGAATTTTTCCTGTGGGAATCTGTTAATGTTTTTAATTCTCTGAGAGATTTTTCTAAGGTAATCCTTTTGACATTTACATTTTTTAAATGACTCTTATTAAATAAAAGCTTAACTTTTTTATATCAAATGCTGAAGTGATGATACTGGAATACCACTGCATAGACATTCAAACAGTTTGAAGATTATTCTAATTGTAACCTAAACAAAGTAAGTTTTGTGAGGGATATTAATAGTGAATTGTTCTTTAAAATAACGTAATTTTGAAGGAAATTCAATTGTTCTGGCATTTAGTAGAAGCATTTTTTTAGACAAAACCCTTTTTAGTACCTAAAGTGTGGTGCACATAGCCATTTGCTAATTGAAACACTAATTTCAACAGCTGGGGTTTCCACTCCTCACTCGCATAGCAAATATAATCTATGCAGGAGCCCAAGAGTTTGCGGTGCACCTTGTGAAAAATACTTTTAGTTGTCGGAGTGTAGCTCAGCCCCTGAAAGAGGGTGCTGTTACCAGCACAGGGAAGGCTGGAAGAAATAAGAAGTGGAACATCTTTTAAAAAACAAGAGCGTGATGGTGAGGTGTTGCATCTCTTACTGGTGATACCCTCTTGCAAACAAATAATGCCATAAGCAAGATGATTCATATCTTTTAAGGTCCTTTCACGGGAAACAGGAGTCATAGCATGAGGATATCTCAGGGACAAACATATAGTCTAGCCCTGAGATGCTTTTAAATGAACTTTCTTCTGTAGATTGCACTTTGCTACTTCAAGCCCTTGAGCCAGATTTTGCTCTCAGACCAGCCTAAATACTAAGCAAATTCATTTAATTAAATTTGCTGCAGATATCCCCAGCTAACAAGAACGGATCGGTCTCCCTGAGGCTAGATGGAGTTAACAAGAAAATAAATGTTGTGCTAATTAGAGAACTCATTTTCAGACACCTGGGGTGAAACTTTAAAAAGTCCTAGAGACTTAGGATTGAAAATTCGTTTGAAAATGAGTCTTAGGCTTCTAAATCACTTAGGCACTTTTGAAAAATTTACCCAGAGGCTTTAACCATAGCACAATGATCATATTTAGCATATTTGTAGCTGCCTGCTTAGCAAAGCATGGTATAACCATTGTCTGTTAGTATACCACAATGTATTTCATTATCCCTGTAAGTAAAGTAGAGCTATTGAGCTACCTGGTGAGTTGAAGGTAGGCTAAATGTCATTTTTTTGAGGATGCTTATGTGTCAACAGGAACAGATGGATGCTTTCTTGGAGTTTAAGGCACCGGTGCACCAAATTTCCATCTATTTGCGACCTCATGGGACTTTCTGTTTATTTAGGTACCTAAGAACTTCTAATTAAATCGTGGTCTTAAGTGACTTGTCCAAGCTCATGGATGAAGAAGACAGCACAGATGCAATTTCGACTTGCTGGAAGTAAAATGAGATGCTTAATGCTGTCACACTGCCATTCGTCTGCTGAGTCATGATAGGAAGTAGTAAGGAGTCATCTCATATGCCCAATAAAAAATGACATAGGTTTAATATTAAGCCAAATTTCCAACAAGCAAAGCAAAGCAAAAAAAAGCAAGCGAAGAACCAGGCTCCAAGGAGCAAAAAGTCACTTCATTTGCTTACAGCTTGAAAGTGTGTTTTCAGTTGTTGGTTTTTTTTTTCCTGTAACCAGTCTGAGGGTTTTTCTGAAATATTGTCCTTGTAAAGACATGCATTAGTAGCGTCTGTTTCATGCCAGGTAAAACCCTTCCCACAGCCACTCGCTGTCTGTCAGCAAAAACTTCTGTGTCAGTAATTAGAAAAATGCTATTAAAAACCTGCCTTGTAATCCCAGATAGCCTCTGGGTTGACTCCGTTCTATTTTGTCTTCCTTGCTCAGTGCAGTAACCCAGGATCATTCCACCGTGAAGAGGGACCCCATTCCTCTGACAAGCCGCCTAGCTAGTATTTTATTTATGTGGTTCTACAAAGTGTCATTTTGAGAGCAACAGCATACAGCTGTAGTGTCCCAAAGAGGTGACAAAACCCTTAGTCTAACAGGTTTATAACGCAGGTGAAGCATGTTACAGATGGGCACTTGGGAGCTGGATCTCATCATGGGGGCGAACCTGTACATCATGTAATCACCTGAAAATTTACTCCAGCCTGTCATAAGTCTAGATCATCAGACAACATCATAAAACAGATGAGTCAGGGCACTAAAACATGGAGGTTATCCACTGAGCTCATTATTTTCGTACCTAATTACACAGTGCTATTGAGGGAGAACTGCACATTATGCTGAAGAATCCTGTTTCATTACTAGTCCTAAAAGATAATTGTGTTTAATTAGGACCTATAGATACCATGGTGATTACTGATCTATAAATACTCAAGGTAGACCTGCAAATGAGGTGCAATAGCAAGTGCATTCATTAAACACAATTCAAAAGCTGATACTGAGGTGAGATGACAATTAAAAGTTGAGCTGTTTTAATTTACCATGTAACTTGTAGCTGTAGCGCTCTGTTCTGACTCTCTGCAATTCCTCTCCTGTGAACCAGCAGGCAGAAAAACACCTGCTGATCTTCCCTTACTGAATTTAGAAAACTTCTTGTTTAATCCAGTCTAATATATGCATGAATGGGAAAGAGAGATGAGAGTTGACAAAAGCTGTCCTTGTCTGTATGAGGTCAGGTCAAAAAGGAAGAAGCAGAAATACAAGCATGGCTAGTAATGTCACAGATAAAGTAGTAAAAACTTTTCGTGGTGAAAACGTTTCTTGTAATGCATGTTATAAGGCATTTGCCAATGAATTGCCAATTGTACTTAGAGTCAAAGAAGCTGCTGGTTACCTTGTCCCAGCTCAGGTCTGGAAGGTCATTTGCAGCAAGTCAGAACACAGAAAAGTCATCCTTGTCCTTCTTTGGTGCTTGTGCACAACTGCCTGCAAAGGGGTTAATGTGAATGGAAATACTTGGTGAAGGTGCCAGATCAGTAAAAGTGTGCCTCATCAGATCACACAAACTGTCCCTGTGAGTTCGTAATAAATTGTCCTTCACGTTTCCCATGTTAGACAGGGCAACATGCTTCCCCATATACTTGTCCTGTTCTTTGCTGACTGGGACCACATTGGAACCAGACATAAAGCTGAAAGCATCCGTCTCTCTCTGTTGATCCTTTGGGGAATACAAACCCCCTGGAATAGAATGTTTAACACAGTAGTCACTAAGTTAGTGTGAAATACTGCATTTCTTTTTTCAAGTAACCATGCTTGGAACCAAAAATTCAAACACTTGGAAGGAATGGGATTCTTGTATAAAAATGATCATAACTCTAATCTCATCTGAAATTCTTTTCAGTTGATATGTTCACTGCAATGCTTTTCTGGAAATGGTTCTGAGTGGAAAGCACAGAAACAGTATTTTTATGGGGAGGAAGGGGAAAGACTTGCCAAGGGGCTGAGTGGAATGATAAATTGCTTGCCCACTGAAATGATGGGTATCCAGTTTCTTGCATTTTGCAGCTCTTCCTTTTTGCAGCAGGGAGAACAGTTGAACAATTTTGTATTTACAAGTGTGCAAGAGGTGCATACACAGGGCCAGCTCAGCACTTACCTTCCTTGAAAAGAAATGGAGCAAAAAGCAGATTTGACAGCTGCTTGATCAGTTGATGTTAAGAGGAAATACTTTACAGTGGACTGTACGGCAAATAGAAATAACATCCAATAGCGATAATTCAAAGAGGAAAGTGACTAGGAAAAGCAAATGTCCTGATCAGAATATATTTAAAGTTGCAATTTCACTTCAGGCTGCCTTACCCTCTATGGTATCTGTGTCTTCTTCTCACTCCCCCAGCTCATTGCTCGATGGCTCTGCCGCCTCCGGATCCACAGTTTGTTCTCAGAGGTACCAGTGCTGCGGTCCACGCTCTGCGGTTTTCCTGTGGCAGCCAAGAACCTGATATCCCCATTCTTTTCTCTGGGTAAGTAAACCAGGATTTCTGGCTGAGTTGAGCATCATATGGACATTTCTTTTTAAAACAAAGTGTATTATTTAGATAAATTGTATCTGGAGGAAACAACAAAATGCATGGTTGGTGAAGGATGGGTGTGTTATCTTTGTACATACAACTTCAGGTTTGGAAAAAAAAAAAGAAGGAAAAGTATCAGACTATCTTATCAGATTGCCTGCAGTGGTCACACTGAAAGCATCTCTTCTTACTGCCAGGTCTGAGAATGGGTTTATCCATGTCTGGAACCTGAAAACACACAGAGTGGACACAGCACTGGATGGCCATGGAAGAAAATCTGTCTACTGCGTGGAGACAATGGGCAGCAAAGACAGGCTCCTCAGGTTAGCAAAGCAGGCAAAAACCAGTGAAATTATTCTTGTTTCTGTGATGTACAGGATTGAAGAAGAAGAAAAAAGAAGGAAAAAAAAAAAAGGAATCTCTTATTTCTGGAGTCACTGAAAGTCTCTCCAACACATACGGAAATGTACAGAAGTACAAAAATACAGAAAGACTGTAGAACAAAAAGTAGAAAAAATTACACGATTAATTTCTTTATGATATATATGTGACGACATCACAACAACTTGGGGTCCGTAGCATCTATTATTGCACTTGAGATCAGGTGAGGTCTTTGGGTAAAGGAAATACACTTGGATTTGAAGTTGAGAAATGCTTCACAACTCGTTCTCAGTGAAGATCAAAATTGATATGAAGTTCATAAATAGAGGAGAGAGGGAGAAAAGGTAAGGAAAGAAGAGACAAATCAGAGATGGAGAATGGAAGGCTGAAAATGAGCAAGAAGGCTGAGTTGCACACCTTTGCTTTGTTGCAAAATATCTTCTGTTCTCGTTTAGCAAGGGAAGGCTGGGAAGATTTATGTACTTTGGATTAGACAGGTGATCTAGAGTAGATGCCAAAGTGTCTGTATGACTAGGAGGTGTTCTGACATGTTTATCTAGAGAAGACATCTCTTATAATACACAGTGGAACTCATTAGCATTTATATTTGTTATCTGCTTAAGTACAATTATCAACACTCTCCCCCATAAAATCATATTGAATGAGCATTGTTTGTATAATTATAGAGTTTTTCCATACCTCTATTTTTGCTGTATATTTATATACAGTTCACATAGCAGTGCAATTTTAGGACAGCAGTTACGTGTATTTTTTGTTTCTCTGTTCTAAAGGTAAATCACAACCATTTCTTGCAGTAGCACATTGTTTGTATGCCCAGTGCTATAAATGTTTTGACAGTTTGTCACTCAGCTGAACAGCAGATGGGAGTTTCTGTATTGATGTTGAAGAAGTCCCAAGTCTGCCTCTGTTTTGGTTTCATACTTCCATCAGGTGATACTGCTAATTAAAATAAGAAATGGATAAGGGATTTTTGATGACTCCTTGTCCCAGGTGATAATATGAGGACGCATATCCTGTGCTACTGTAGTTTGTGGATTGGAAGCTTCTCCACAGTGGTACTTTGTTCCTGAGCCAGTGGGATCACGTAAATACGTAGCAATTGACGCTGTGCCGTTTGTCTGGCCTCCTTGGTCTTGCTGTTGGGACCAACACACAGACTTTTCTGTGGGACGGAAAGGTGTGCAGGAGTCCATGCGTGAGCTGCACTAGTACATCGGTGATGCAGCCACTGGTTCTCTGGTTTTGGATGTTTTAACCACAGCGTTTCATTGTTTAATTCCTGCTACTCACTGCACTGCCAGTCCCTCTCCTGTTGTGTCTCCACATACACAGTCATAACAGTCTTCCGTGCCCTCCCTATGGCTGTGGGAAGCTGACTACTGAATAACTGTAGCTTTCTATTTATCTTTGATGTGGTCTTTGTTGTCTTGCTATTTGTCTTTCAGCTGTCAACACGCCTGACATTTCTATTTCATTGCTAGGGTGAAAGAGCATTACATGTGTTACTCTCTGGATACTTTTGTTTCCTTTTAAATTAAATCTAAACAATGGTAAAATGTAAGTATTTTTATTATGAAAATGTTCAAATACTCATGAGACTTCATAAATCTATATGCACACACAAATAGCATAACTGTTTGATCGAGTCCCTCTTCACAAGGAGACATGGCTAACTGACTGCAGTGTGTCTGACCGACGCTCAGGTCCTCCCTCCTCCTGGTAACTTTTGAACCTATTGGCCAGTTTTGCAGTCAGCAGAAGGGTGGTGGTCTCGGTGACACTGAGTTCCCACACGTTTCATGAAAGACCCAGTTAACACCCCCTCGGAAGCTGTACTAAGCTCATTCCTTTACTGCACGTCAAAGACCCAACTTTGAGACACGAACCTGCAGGAAACCAGCTCCCTCAGACCTGCTGCTCACGCATAACTTGTTTTCCTGTACCAGTCAGGGTCGTGACCAGAGGATCTGCTTGTGGGATTTAGCGGAGGGACGGACTGCAGTGACCGATTCCGTCTTCACGGAGAATGTGGGATTCTGCAGATGCTCTCTGTTAAAGTTGGCAGAGGGACGCTGGCTAATGGCCATGGCAGCCAAAGCCCTGGAGGAGGTAGGAAATATCTCTTTTTCTGGTGCTTGGGAGATTGCTTTTGGTTTTGAAATGAGATAGTTCAGAAGGGGAAACATCATTGCTCTCAAATTCTCTGCTCAAGAGAGGGCAGCACAAGAAGCCTTTGGGGGTTCTAATCACTTACTTATTTTACCTCCCAGAAAGATGACTGAATTATATAACTCATGCTCTAATAACAAGGATACCACCCCAAGATTTGTCTGACATTTAAGTATTTGCAGCTGCTGCTGGTCTTTCATGTGCAGGAGTTTGGAAAACTCCTCTGGTGCCGCTGAATACTGTTAAAGGGGAACAAGAGTCCTTCTGGGGAGCTAATGGTCAGAAAGTCTGTCATCAGATGGAGGTACTCATCTTCCATCTGAAGCTGAAAGTCGTGTTTGGTGAGAGAAGGGAGGTGCAGGTGATTTGTAATGCGATATGTGGTCTTTCACCCCGGGCTAATTCTTTAACTGGTACTTTGGCTGGAAATAGTTGAATTGCTATTAGCGGCCAGAGGTTTGCTCAGTGTGAAATAATTGTAGGGTCCGTTTCAGTTCCTACTGGGTAAGTCCACATCTAATACCCATTATCACAGCAATCATTGACTGACAGCTGTGTTGGCAGTTTCCACTTCTGCTTTGTAGAAATCGTATTTTTGTTTTCTTTGAAGGACTATTTGAGGACATCACACAGAAATAAATTATTCCAAATACTTGACATCAAAATACCAAAAATATGAGAAAAGAAAAAAGTGGCATAAATATGAAAAGAAATATTGTAGCTAATTGCAAATTGTTCATGAGCATAAAAGGTCACATGCTTTTCTGGACTATAGGATGCGTATCTTGAAACCGAAAGTTGGATATTTTATAATACAAAGTAGTAAGTGGGAATGGTGCCTGTATTGCAAGAAAATGTGAACTTTTTATTATTCAGAAGTTAAGGACATATTTAAGTACTTTGTTGGCTCACAACCAGAATGTTCAGCCTTTTACAGAACTGAGTGAGCCTGTAGACAAAACCACTGTACCAGTAAATACAACCACTCTAAGTCCCATACATTGTTCTGATCAAACAAAAACTCTCTCCATTTTACAGCAGTGCTCAATAATATTTAAGTTAGACAAAATTGACAAGTGCATTCTTGTGTCAGACGGAGAAGAGTTTTTGTGTCAGGCAAATAGTACACACACATTCTGGTAACGAAGAACTAAATAATTGTCTGATCCAAAGAGAAGACATTTACCCCAATGTCTCTTACAACTCATCTCTGGTTTGTTTTCATTTGTTTGCTTGGGCCCTGCAAACTGATAATGATTTGCTGTCTCCTGAGGTAAAAGAGTTCCACTCTGTGTATGAACCTTTACATTAGAACTGTGTCAGGTTTCAATAAATTCACATAAGCTCCCATAATATATATGCTTCCAAATAGGCAGCACTGTGTGAGACACAGTACATTTGCAGCTTATGATTAAAATTAAGACTTAATAAGTGTTTATGCTTGGCTGGTGCCCAAAAAAAGAGTAATTTTGTCTTAAAGCAGGTTCAGTCCATAAATAATGAGATCTGAACAGGCATTTATTTGTTCATGATTGCATTTAAATCACCAATTATGAGTTACACGTACTTTTCTTGCCAATTTGCCAGAAACATGTTAAAAGCTTTATTAATGTGAAAAAGAAAAAGGGTGTGTTTCCTTGTGGCCAGTTTTAGCCACCCAGGAACACTATTAACCTCAGGCAAAGGCAAATCTTTCTCCTATTAAGCAAAACCAATATAAACACAGAACTTCAAGTTTTAGGTTACAGTTGTCAAAATATATGAAATAGTATTTATTTCTGAGGCTCAGTTGCCTCTAATGCAGACAGTCTCTGGAACTGTCAATCTAGCACAGGCAGCTCATGCCTGCCTGCCTTCTGCAAAAAGCTTTTCTCATCTTCGTGTTTTTCTTTGTCCTTTGCCAGCCCAACTGTAACCCTTGTACCAGTTCATCCGTTTTTAATCAAGGTAAAGCGAAGGAGGTTGTTTTTTTTCTTTTAACCTGCAGAAGTGCCTTTATCACAGCGCACTTATCCTTCCTTATTACGTAAAAGTTGCAGTTTCAGTCTTGTCTAGGAGGCAGTGCCTTTTGGAGAGCCAGTGATGAAAGACACAAGATGAGAGCAGGTCATCTTCACATTTATAGCCCGTTTCCTGCAATAGCTAACTTGGTCATTACGCTGATAGCAAGAAAGTTGCCAAGAGAAAAACATCTTTTGTTAAGAGTGCCGCTCCAAAGAACCAGAATTCCCAGATGATCAAACTTTGGTCTGTTCATAGGTTTGGTCTACGTATTGGACGGCTCTTTGCTGTAGTCTCCATTTTCCTGTTCCATTGCTAAGTGGCTTTAGAAAGTGTTCTGTATATTGTGTTTAGTACATTGTCAACTTGCAGTCCTAGAGTGCAGCTGGCTTTTGGCAGGCTAGCTGACAACCCCTAGAAATAGGAAGATGTTCTGGCAAGCTTTGAACTAAAGGTATGGGATTGGAAAGCCATCGCAGCTGCCGTGGCCTTGATTGATGGCTCCCAGAGGAGCCATATTTGTGTAATACCTCATCTCAGATGCTTAAGGAAATTCGCATGACTGGGGCTGTCCAACAGCACTGCTGGGCTTTTGCATTCTGAAAGAGCCTAGAATGGCTGGTGATGCTGGATTTACCAAATTGAAGTCCTTTAATTTTACAAGATAATGCAGACCATTGTTTATTTAATTAAAATAAAAGATCACCTTAGTGATTAAGTATGCATTTGAGAAACAGTGATGTTCCTGGCATCAAGTTTTTGATACCTAAGAACTTCTATTTCTCCATAGTTCCAGGCTTGAGGATCAGCCCAGAGTGAGGCACTTCCATGTCAATCAAAACCTTCCAGTGCCAAATTGCAAAGGCAGGCTCTCCTGATCTTGCCTGCCATCGTCCTGAGGTGGAAATGAGCTACTTCCTTGGCAGAGGAAAGACTTGCCCAATGCTAAAAGAAAAAAAAAAAAAAATCAGATCCATAATTCATTACCATCAGTGCAAGCAACAGTGGAAGCTGCTATGTAGACAGAGAGCAGGTGTTTAACACAATATAGTCTGACCCTGCTTTGAATAGGGTCAGACAATGTTACGTTAAAAATACCTGTATGCCATCACTGCTCCGCCTGCATTAGCAGGTAATTCTGGGTTTACATTTTGTTAGTGCAGTCAGCCAGTAAATAAAAAATCCACCTTAGATATACACATTGCCTATATTTCCACGCAAGCTCTGTGTTACCATGACAGAACAGAGAAGACAATGCAAGTGTCCACAAGTGAATATAACAAAAAAATTAGCAATAGAGGTGGAAAAGGGGGAAAGGGAGAGGAAGCAGGGAAGGGTTTTCAAATTAAGCAGTCTGCAATATTATCTAGTGTATGCACAGTATCATCTGCTGTGTGGAAAGAAGACTATAATGCAGATTAAATAGAAGAGTGGAAGAAGAGGATATGTTCATTCTAGCAGTTTTGTCTGGTCTTTCCTAAAACAATGCATTTATTTAGATAGCTGTAGATTCTCCTACAGCTCCAACTTAACATGCATTCCTCAGTTTCCTCCAGACAGTTTTTACTGGAAGAGCTTATACTAGCCTTAATCACCTTAAAAGACTTGTGTTTTTAATAGCAGAATTTTGACCTGGAGCCTGACCAAATACTCTTGTTTTCCTGATGTCAGGTTCAGGTTTTGGAGCTGCCATCCAAGACGTCAGTCTGTACCTTGAAGCCAGAGGTGGGTGCCAAGCTGGGCATGCCCATGTGTCTGAAGTTATGGCAGGTAAGGCAAGAGCGCCTGCTAATTGTGAAATGTTTTCCCTGTGATTCATTTTATATGAAGCACATGAATCTTTCTTCACTTGGATTTTGATTTATTATCAAACCAATCAAGTAATTATACTATTAAAGGGGGGAAAGATTTGTGAACATCCTTAATGTAACTTTCAGAGCTTTCCAAGCTTTAATGGAAGATTTGCAAATGCTCAGGGAAAGCTTTGTATCCTTAGGATAGATACGGGTTTTGCATCAATCAAGAGGAAAATGAGTGACTTACCAAAGCCAGTTGTTTGATATGGTTTCTCGCTGCATTAAGAATGATGAGAAATGATTGGGTTACTTAAAAACAGTGATTTTAATGGCAGGTTACATTCGCTTCAGTGCCCTCAGGACAAGGAAGCACTCTATGAACATTTCTATTCCAGACATACAATAGGAACAAAATATTTATGGTTGTATTGACTTTGGACAAAAAGGTAAATAAAAGCAGTTAATGAAAAAAACCCACATTTGCAGAGTATTCAGCAAATAATGTTTATGGGGTGCCACCAGTGAAAGACAAGTAATACAAAAAGGTGGCAGTAGAGGGAGGAAGGAATTTAGATGATTGGCTCTAGATCTCCAAAGAATTGATGGCAAAGCAGATTCCCAGTTGAACCCCCTGACCACATATGGTTATAGGTTTGCAGTACCATCCGAGTTGATTTCAAGTATGTTACTCCTGCAGGTTCATCTGAACATTTGCATTGGTTTCAGTTGAAAAAATTATCAATCAGATGATTGATAGCCTTAGTGTCTTCACTCAAGGTCCTGAACCGATGGAAGTCTAGAGGAATTCAGTTGCTGACTTCAGACAAAAGTAGGAGAGGCCACAGTTCAAGTTCCATGGTGTAATTAAAAACTAGAAAAAAAAAATAGAAGGAAAATTAAATAGACTGATTAGGCTTTTATTAAACAGAAAGTTTCTCCTAAAAATCCAATCAGTGTTCAGTACTCAATGAAATGAATGGGGCTCTCTGTCTCCTGGACATATTTTAATAAGTTGAAGATAACTGAGGAAATGTTCAGTGTTGAAAATTTTGTTGCCTGTATAAAAAGTCCTCTGTCTTGCCGTATTTTCTACATGCATTAATATTGTTATTCCTCTAGGAAGCAGAGCAGGTGCAGAGTCTTAATTTTATGTAGTTTTTAATTTTGCTGCCAGTGGGGATAAAGCGGAGGACTGGGAACTGGGAGAGGTAAATTATTCCACGCAAATTCTGGCTTCGGGAAGCCACCACAACTTCCTAGACTGCACAGGCAAGGATAGATAATCCCTTACAGTCTCACAGCTGTATTTGCTCTTTTACAAATGTGTGCAACTGGGTTTAAAAGCATGGGGGAGGAGGATACTCTTAAGGGCAAATAATTATATGTGGTGTACCAAAGTGATGCTCTGCATTCTGTTTTGTGGTTTCGCTGGAAGTGGCTTGCTGAGTAACCCTGTAACCATAAAAGCAGAAGAACAGGAGCTAACCCAGCTGCACCCCTTCCTGAATAGAGGCCGTCCAGGATTTCTTTGTACATTACTGCATTGGGCAATATAGACATACCCAGGAGATGAGCACTCCCCAACCCATCGCTTATGGGCAACGTGTTGCCTAAGAGACTATTTGATGTTGCTTATGGCACAGTAAATTAACAAGTTGAAACAGAAGCTGACATAGAGAGAGCCACATAATGGTCTGAAGGAAGTATGCTCAGCGTTGTTGTCCAACAAGAGTTTAGGGGCTGCAGCCACGTATCATCATATTTTTCTGCATGCCAATAAAAAAAGATCCATGTCAGGGAAACAACGCACCTTACCAGCAGCAGCATGAATTAGAAACTTCACTATAGAGCAGAAGGAAATTGAGGCTTAGGTTAGGCTTGTAGATTAAGCCTCACGGGCTTCTCCTAAGCAGTTAAAAAGCTGGCAGCTGTTTATTTTGTTGGTTTGAAACTTTTCCCCCCCTCATTTCACTAGGTCTGTCCTTAAATGTATTAGTTCATTCAATGTTTTTTTTCCTTGTGAAGGTTCATATTCTTAAATACATTGTCCCTTCAGCTTCACACCTTCCTGCTATTACTAATTGGGTGGGGTAGGATTTGCAGGCGTAAGGATAGTCTTCCCTTAAATTTTTTGCACTCCTTGGGGAAGGCATCATGTTGCGTAATGGTGCAAACAAAATAATTCAACAGGAACAATACATGTAGAAACTGGAAATGCAGAGTTATTACTTTATATAAACTATAGCAATTATTCCTGTTGAGTTGACAGCAGATCACCTTTTCTTCCTTCCTTGACAGTTATCCAAATGCAACAACAAAATGTTCTGCTTAGGAAGAACAATGATTTCTAATTTAATTTTTCCACTGAAAGAGCACATGAATGGTGAAGACTTTTCACCAGAAGTGTCCATTATTAGGAACTGAAATAAATAGGCCGTTGTGAACCACTGGTGAGTCCAGGCATCAGACTGAGAGCTCCCCTGATTTTTCAATAGCTTTTATTGTTTAAGTTCAAGTATACGTACTCATTGAAATATTACGCTTCATATGGTTAGGGAAAGTCAGGAAGAAGTAGTGTGGGAGACCTTCATTTCATAGATAATACTTTGTTTTTAAAATAGACCAGTCTTAAATCTCACCTGCAAATGACTGGTTTTCAAATCTAAGCTAAGATACCCACAGCATTTTAAAAAAAAAAAAAAAGGTTTTGCTTGGCGTTTCCCATAATGCTGAGCACTCACCTGTCTCTCTTATCTTAATGAGGGTTATGAGCCATCCCATTTTGAGTCAGGCAGAAGAGCCGACCCTGCCCGTCCAAATCTTGTTTCATTGGCTAATGAAAGCTATACCTTCTGTAGAGCCCCAGGGCTCCGGAGGAGTCATGTGCTCATAGAAGAGCAGTACAAATAATTGGGGCCGGGGC
>NW_009193644.1:46434-59119 GCF_000690835.1 Fulmarus glacialis | reverse complement strand
GGGCCGTGCATCTCGCTGTGGGAAGGGTGCAGAGACACCCCCTTTCTTTCACAGCCTCTGAAGTACACATTTGCTTAAGTGCATTGATAGCACCTTGGTCTTCAAAGTTGTGGGGCATCTCCCACTACCTGAACACAACCATTGGACTTTGCTGGATGCTGGTGATGGACAGGTGGCTTTATCCTCCATAAGTCACTCCCAACCCTACAAGGAAACATGAGTCCCGGTTCTGACTTTCCATTGTCCTCTCAGTATCCCCTTTGAATACGCCAGGTGCTTTGCTTCTTTACATGAAAACTATTTTTCTGTTTCTCTAAGTTTTTTAAAAGTTTGTCTCCGATTCATGCCATCATTGCACTGGGCATGAAAAGTACTGTAAAGTGTTCTCAGAAAAACAAAACACAGCTGTAGACTCAGTAAGGAAAGTAAACTAAGCAGGTGTGGCCTCTGCAGATCTCTCTACAAAGCTGGGCAGCTTTGGGGAACGGGATTACTTGCCTTGTGCATGCCTTCGGAAAGACAGAGGAAGATGGCCAAAATTCGTAATCCCAGGACTGAGGAACATCAGGAAGTAAAGAACCATTTCATGAGGTGAGACATGAGGAGGAGAACGTAAAAAATTAACTATCTGCAGGTACATGAGACTTTTGAATTACTTGAATATATAAGAGCATGAGAAACAGTCGATTTGCACCTTGATCAAAGGAACATATTTCTTAATGGGAAACAGAGCCTGTCATGAAAAACTAGGAAGGTTCTCCCAGGGAACTATGCGTATGACTGTTATTTAAACCACATTTTGCAAAAAGAAATGTTTTGTAAAAAGAAATGTTTTGTATTTGCTCTAGCTTATGTGGCCTGGACACTTCTGAGTAGATTGTACCAGTAAGACTATTAAACCCTGACAGTAATTAGTAAATGAAACCAGAAATGCCTCCACTAAAGACAGTTGCGTAAAATAAAAGTGAAAACAGTGTGAGATCACAACTGGCCCATCATTAGATCCATAGGGGATCACCCTATGAAGTCAGTAGCAAGGTCACCACTAATGTTGCCCAGCTGAGGACAATATCCAAAGAGCCAGTGGGAAAGGCCAGCAAGGAGAAACAAGAGAAGAATATTACCACTGTAAAGAAAAGTAATACCAAAATAAGCCTGCTGGTTTGGGTGTGCGCTTTTTCAGAAATGTTCTAGTCTAGGCTCTTCAAGCCTTACTCATGTATGGTAAGACATACCTGTAAGGATACAGGTAAGTAAAATGCATAGGTGGGTGAATGGGCACATCATTGCCTGGTCATCTGTGGTGGACCTGGAACTCTCTCAATAGCCTGACCTACAATAAAAAATGCAGTGACACGCTGATTTCAGGAATAGATTCCACAAAGTCTTTCTTTACATTTGGATTTCTCCCTTACGTTCTGGCAAGCTAAGTAGAGACCTAAGTCTGTGACTAATGCTAATGTTGCAGTAGTAAAATATTGGGAAAAAAATAGGAAAACCAGACCCACTTGCCCGTAAGAATGATTTAATTAAAGTTTCCACTGTTCCAAAGTAGGTATGTTTCACATCATAAAGAATTTTTCTGTCATGAAAATTATTTTTTTAAGGGGAGGGAGAATTTTGTTTGCAGCAAGCTGACTTTACTGGTAGGCAATTAAGTATTTCTTTGGATTGCTGTTCAAAATTAATTATACATTGATGTGGAAAAACTAGCTATAGTCTTACTGTGGATTCAGAGGTTTCCAACTGGGTGCATCTAATTCCAAGAAGAAAATGAAAAAAAAAGACCTAGAAAGAGTATTATAATTACTGTCATAAGAAAACCTGCTTCAGTCCAGATGTAGAAGCGGATACCACAGAAATGTTAACATCTAGCAGTTTGCTGCAGGGCAATGACAAATGAATCTCACATATGTTTGCAGAATGGACATATTACGTGATCCTTCTAGAATCCCTTGGGTTTGCTTTCCTTTTCCCAAAGCTCCTACAGAAAATGCAAATCTACAATAATCTGAGGTTTTGGACAGTGTCACAGACACCTCTGTATAAAACTTGGATCCTAAACTTGCATACCTAACCAACGTTGTCAACTCTGTACCCTTGCAAATAATTCCACTGAAAGTAATGAAATTAGTGGTGTGAGTAAACGGTAAAGAACTGGTTCCTAATTTCAGGTTCTCCCCTTCAGTGTACGAACAAAGTTTGTTGCTCTGTGATGACCTAGAGGCTTGCAGTGAGGACAGAGGATTGACAGAAGTGTCAGATGTTAGGAATCACATCTTCAGAAGTTCAGATCTATAGCAAGGGAGTCAGAAATCAGAAAATAATAATGATGAGAAATGCTATGTGCAGAATTCCTACTGCAGTCAGTAGCAGCAGAAAGATTTCAGAAGCGGGTATCATAGCTAACTTTCCTTTTTTTCCCCAAATTTTATGAATTTGGCCAAAGTCTATGTGGCTTCAGTCTTAATAAAAAACAATAAAATTCTGGGATGATTTAGGCTGGAACAACCTCTGAGTGACTTGTCTAACCCAAATCATTCCATTTCAATCCAAATTGATTTTATTATCCCTAAGTCATTTATTTAAATAAATGGAGTCAGAAGAGATCACAGAGTTTAATTATTGGAAACATTGGTTGGCACCAAGTTTGGAATTAAAATTATTCACTTTGAAGTCCTTAAGTGCACAGTATGACCAGTTGTCAAGGAATATTTTTTCCTTGGTTAAAAAGGACAAGCTGAGCATAAAATGGAAGAATGAAACCTTGAATTATCCACATAAGATAATTCTTCCTGCCAGCTGGAGAGTTACTCACTTTAATTCTCTTACCAAGTAATTTACTTTTCCATGCAGAGATAGGTGCAAGAACCTGGGGACAAATTTCCTAAAATGTAAAAATCTGAAATGACACCAAACGAAGTTTGACTGATGATACGATTATGCATATTAAACAGTATTGGCCTCACTACTGATGCCCTAGGAAAGCCAATTGTAACTGTTCACCTGCTAGACTTTAGACTCGGGTAGACGCCTGTCATTTCCTTACAGAAGGCAAGCAGGCTGGTCAGACATCATTTGCCCCTGTCCCTGGTCACCTTCTTGTCCTTCACGTGTATGGAAACAGCAAGGTTTGGTAATGGTTTTGCATCTGCTTTGCCACAGCTGACATGATGTTCTAACACTGAGTCGTATCCCCCCTCAACTTTCCTCTCTCCAAACTGAAGACTCTAGCCTATTTTTAGACTCCCCTTGTAAGGCAAGTCCCCCATCTCCTTGTTCAGTTCAGTTGCCCTTCTCTTGCTCTTCTTTAAACTCGCTACATCCCTCTGGAGATGAACACTGGTCTGCAGCAATGCAGTGAGAGAGATCCTACTGGAGTGCCATACCATCATTCAAACAGCCAAAGTAAAGGCTTTGGTTTACTCACCAATAGTTCAAAAAGATGGAGGAAAAGGAAAATAAGGAGTTTGGCTTGGCAATCTGGAAGCAGTCACTGGCACAGCAAAACAGAAAACAGTACTGTATATGCAGTATACCTAGAATGACTGTGCATTACAGTCAGTGAAATGGGCTTGCTTTGAGATTTAAGGAGTAATACAACACTGAATATGACTTTAGAAAAATATCTGGGAAGCAGACTATTCAACTATTCATCTCGTACATTACTATTTCCTTAAATCATTATATTATATGTATAAAAAAACAACCCTCCATCCACAGAGGAAGCTGCTTTGTGGGTGCTGCTGGTATTTCTATTTGTAGATTATTTTATTTTGAAAAGAGCTTTGCTCTATCCAGACACCTTAAAGAAGTATCCAGATTTTCCCAAGCAGACAGCAGTTTTAAGAGCAGGTTTGGGACACTCCTAGGAGCAAAGATCCTGTTGTAAATCTAGTATATAACAAGTTGTACATCAGATTATTTGCTATAGATACGTGTTTTTCAGTTTTTCCTCTTGGCAGTTCTAAGTTTGCCACTTTCGCTTTTGCCCCAAAACCCTGTGTGCTGGAAAGCATTCCAGCAGATCATCTACTACATTAAAAAAAAGAAATAAAATGTTCAGCTTAGTATAATTTCTTTACATCTTGCATTGAGCAAGGGATTATTAGTACAAGTAGCAGAAAAGAAGAACATTTATTTTACTGTGCTCACCTGTACAGCAGCAGTCAAAAGTTGCAGAAGAAAAATACTGAAGCCTAAATCTCTCTCCAGACAAGTTTGTTACTGTTCAGGGCAACATCTGACATTTGGCTAGAAAAATTATGCGTAGATATGCAAGCCTCAAATCATCAAAACCATACCAACAATTTAATGTATCTTTTTTAATTATACAAAAGTCCCCCCCCAATTATTCAAACGTTAACAACTGATCCACTTAATACAAAACCAGTTCCTCTAGGCAAAACGGTAGAGGAATGCACCTTTCATTTTTAATTAAACATTATCATTGAAAATTATAATACGTATGGATTTGACTAATTATTATTCTAAATGGTGTTTTGTCCTAGTTTCCTAGGCAATCTCTCCACACCTTTGATACGCCACAGCGCACTTCCAATACACATGTATAAAGCTGTCTACACGAGTCCTTTAGAAACAAATAGTACGGTTTAGTTTCAGATGTACTGAGTTAAACAACATTGAAATTCTGTATAAACCATCAAGGACATTCAAAATCCTGAAGCCTGTGTGACACAAAGTGATTCCAAATCAGTCTGTCCCCAACCTGAACAGAAGGTGCCTTAAAGGCAGTTCACCCAGAAAACAATGCGGAGGCACTGGATTTCAGCCTGTACCCAGACCTTTCTGCAAATTCCTCCCATGCCCTTCTTGACAAGCACCTACACTTCCCTTACCCTTCTGAATCCAGGAATCATGTTCTTAGGCAGCCAAGTAAATCAGCAACCCAGAGTGTCTTCCCATCCTCTCTCAGTCTTCAGGCTCCACATCACTTAACTCTTCCATAATGTTCAGAACCAGGTTTCCTTTACAGCAAATTGATATTCAAATAACACATTTTTGACTACTATCATGAACATGAGAAGGCTACAGAATATACATGGCTCAGAGACCTCACTCCAAAGTCAGGGAGCCATCTAACCTCAGCAAATGAAATATTCAGTCATAATCATTTGCTGCTTCCACCTGCTTAAGGGGGAAGGGATTTACCTTGGCTCTGGAAAACCTCTTTTAGGAACAAGGGCTTTACAGTGCTAGGGAGGCAGAGCTGTGAGCCTGGTAGCTCTAACATGATCATAAAGTGAGGCAGGGGACTAATCCCCTTCTTCTAGCTGTTGTGGCTGCTCAGTGACTAAGTGTCACTACCCTCATGTTACCTAACACTCTCCTCAGTAATGAAAATAGCGCTGCCTGCTACTCAGCTCTTCTCCAGCCCATTTACTGTTTAGAATATACAGATTGGTCTCTGCTTGTTTCTTCTGGAGAAGATGGTTGGCCAGGTTCACGAACCACCCCTGAATCCTGACTGTCAGCTTCAGTAGCTGAAATAAAAATGAAGAATAGAAAAAGTTCAGTTAAACACAAACAAACAAGCCAAAAACCGCAAACCCTGTATTTCAGTTTGCATTACACCTGGTATCAATTACATTTCCAGAGGTAAATTCTCAATGCAAAATGACTTTTGTCAATCCAGTTTGTTTTTCAACCCAGTTAATTCAAAGGTGCTTGACATCAAGAGCTGCAGCTCTCCAAACTGAGATACTGCACTTCAGACACCAGTTGATTGTTTCAGCCATGCTTAAAGAAATGTAGCAAGAGTGCTTCAAGATGGCAAGTGTTGAAGCTGCACTGGAATAGAAGTATGAGGCAGACTCTTTTGCCCACTTAACTGCAGTGAATCTATGCCATGCCTTTTTAACAGTCCTGTGAATTCTCAAAGGCCTTTACAGACTAAATAATCCCTTCTTCAAATCCAACTAGGGATTTTAATTTTATAAAGTATTTACTTGCCAATTTGCACGAAAAGCTCCCTCATTTCCTCACAGGCGACTTGGGTTTTTGTTTGTTTTTCTGTGGCTTGCCCTTTTAGAAAGCCAACAATCTGCAATCTATCCTCAGATGCTGTACCGGCTGTTTTACTGAACATACCTTGTGCTTGTTTTGTCAAATCTCCATAACATTACTAGTCAATACTGCATGAAATTGTGTAACAACATGGCACCGTTGTAAACCTAACTGGCCTCAGTCATTCAACTGCAGTCAACTATTGACTCAAACATTTGTGGCAGCTTCTAGCCTTGGAAAATCTTTTTCAGACAGGACTTGGTTTTGGTTTTTTTTTTATTTGTCTTCATCTCAGATTCCCTTCAGGGCAGAGATCGTAGACATTTCTTCTCACCAGTTGTCCCCTGCTAGAGTTTTCTATATCCATTTTGCTGCAACAGTTTTGCCAGAAAGCCCATTTCACCTCAATTCTGGAGGCCTCTCTGGAGGAAGGATGTTCCCAAGTCTAATTGCAGGTTTGAGTCAGTTCCTTTCTTGGGAAAAAAGACATGATGCAATCCTAACACATCCCTATGCACTAAATGTTACAGCTTTTCTCTTTTTTCAAGCATCTTGAATACCAGAATCAAATAATTATTAGTTTCACTATAGCTTCCCTCTACATCTGCATCTTCTGCTGGCAGGCTATTTTGTATATGACCTCATGCAGAAGTATCCCCCCTCACTGGGTCACAATTGCAAATTCCTACATATCCTGGAGCACAAATGCTATGTAGTGGGATTAATTTGTACTTTCTCCGTAGTACTAAGAAAACTGGATTGTTCTTTGAGCAGCACAATGCATGATGCATTGTTTCCTATGGCTTTGTGCCTGGGTTGTGATTTCCCTAGCGAGTAATAAGGGCTGAGGTCATTAGATGGCATTTTGCTCTCTGGGCCAGGGGGGAGGGTGCTCTCATGACCTCCCTTCTTCATCCAGTTGCCTGTTTTCATGATTGTTTGGCCAACACAACTTCACTCTACCAATACAGGACTGGATTTCTTCTGTTTTCCTCATTCAATACCACTATTTCCCTCCATGTCCCCCATGTTTGTCTGCTACTCCCAGTTCCTTCCCATTCCCAGACACTCCAACAGAAGAGCTGCAGCTGCCGCCAGATCTTTTGTCCCCTCCAAATCACAAAACGCATTAATCCTCACATATACTTTCTGGTTTGCCTGCCAGCCCTCCGTTTTCTCTCTTCCCCATATTATTTCACCTCCAGCACACCAGTATCTCCTACACACTGCATTTGTCAGCATCTTAAAATAACTTTACATTTCTGTGATGTCTGTACACCCCCCACACTGCCATATTCTTCATAATCCCCTTGTCCACCACATCTCCTGCTTACTTTTCTTTGGCTTTCCAGCCAGACAAGAAGCAGGTATGCTCTGACTGCTCTGAAGATACGTGCCCACTGCTGGGCTGACTGGCAGGCACTTGGTTGTTGGTGAAGGTACACACACGTCAGTCAGGAATTGAGTGCAAGCTGACAGCCAGCCAAATACCATGACATGGCTGCAAACAAACCATTTTGTGGGAGGCATCTGTTTCTCTTACAGATCAATATTGTGTAGGCCTGTGATCACAACAGATATGTTTGGCTGAAAATAACTAATGAGTTGAAAACTTATGAGAGGACTGACATTAATAGAAAATGAGATTGCACGAGCCTTATGTTGTCGAGAAACCAGGCTAAAAAAGCCCCAACTTACATGTTGTCCCACATAACCCCCATCAACATCTTTTCAATTCAAATGAGATAGTTACAGTCCTCTATTTGTCCTCCCTCTTCCACAAGAGATTTGATTTTTCACTGGGTGATTATTGTAATCTGTTTCACAAACAGGCAGATTAACAATTTTTTATTCTTGTGTTGGAGAAGAGACATAAAGTTTTATTTATTTTTCTGCATTTCAAAAAGATTTTAAAATAAAACTGGCTGTTCACTCATCCAGTGCTAGTGGTTAATTCTATGAGCAGCTCTACCCTCTTGTGGTCACAGTTAGCTGCAGCCAAATAAAAAACTTTCAAATATAATCACAAATATGTCCACATGTAGGCACAATACATGAAAGAGACCCAAAAGAGAGGGGCACAGAGACTTAACATATGCCAGAAAGACTTAATATATGCCAGAAGTCTAAAATCCTGTAAGATTCAATAAAACAACCTGAGATTTTGAAGATTCAATCTTTCATTTACAGCAATTAAAATGTAGGATTTTCAGATAAGCAAGAAATTTCATATTGTTCATGCTATGTGTGAGTCCGCATTTTTTTTAACATTTTGTCTAAATTGCAACAGAGCCAAATAATTTTTAAAATATGTCCCGCAAACTAGCTATTTAGAAAAATATTTTCATTTTGAGAACATCAG
This sequence comes from Fulmarus glacialis, assembly GCF_000690835.1. Taxonomy (NCBI): domain Eukaryota; kingdom Metazoa; phylum Chordata; class Aves; order Procellariiformes; family Procellariidae; genus Fulmarus; species Fulmarus glacialis. The sequence continues at coordinate 50,730 of NW_009193644.1, read as the reverse complement.
CAGATCATATTCTGGAACGGCTCTGAATCCTGGGGCCTCCAACGTCTGCGTGAGATTGAGGTGCTTGTCAGCTGGAAAGGCCAAGCATGTCAGGCTGCTTTTTCTAACCCTGCCTAGAGCTTTAAGAGATGGTAATCTGTCCTGGGACTTCAGGATCTCAGTCCTGGCTCCATCACAGTGATCTGTGAAACCCTGAAAACTAGCTAGAATCAGGGTCTCTTGAGGCTTCCACCTCTGTGGTTAGGTATTGAAACCAGGTTAAAACTGAATCTCCCAGGGCTCATCTCATACTTCCTTACCATGTGCTTCCTTGGCTGTTTCAGTCAACATATTCAGTGAAAGGGGAGGTGGAATGTAATGAATTCCTGGCAGAAAACTTGGTGGGATGAACTGAGGCAGAGGAGTGTAGTATCCTTGATGGAAATCTCCACCTCCATCTGGAATCTGCGGAAACACATGAAGCAAAGCATCTTCCATCTAAAGACACTCTCCAGGACACATCTGCAGTACCAAACAATTTCTGTTTCAATTTTTACCTGTGAATATTACATTTTTTGTCCATTTTGTGGCCATATTCTGCCACGTCTGTGCAAAGCCTGTGCATAGTGTAACTTGCTAAAACTGAGAAGTAGCAGCTTCTCAAACCATGCCTCAGCTGAAACTGACTTTCTAAGTCCTCGTCTTCTGTTCTGGTATCTCATTAGAGCAGCTGGTCTAAACCAGAAGCCGCTCACCTTCACCACTGACCTGGTGCACGTGCCGCTGAACAAGTCTGGAAGTCTTCATGGAAGAGAGAGGCAGCCTATGAAAATGCTCCTTGCCACCACCTCCCTGCTAGTTATGGATTCTCCCCTGAGCCCAGTGAAGTGAGTGGCTCTACCTACACCAGGGCTGGCGTACACCACAGGGTGCCTCGCAGCCCTGGTCTTCTGTGATCACCAGACCTGTCAGAGCATGATAAAACTCTTTACATATGCAAGGAGAGATCTCCATCCCTCAGAAACACTAGCATCAGAGAAACAGGAGCATTTCTCTCTTGGGTCTTGCCATGCACCCTGGTACAGAGAGAGCTTGTATGAGATCTTTCCATCTGCTCCAGGACAGTTAAAAATTAAGTTCAAAACCACATACAATGATGGTCTAGACAAGGCATTCCCAGTATGTGCATATCCAGCCCACCAGGACTCAGACTGCTGCTAGCCACCCTCTTTCTCAATAACCCCTAAAATGTGACAGGGAATTTCTATGCAAGTATAATAAATCTAGTAGTCTTGAGGCAGATCACTCTACCTTAACATGAACTGATGAATTGTACTCAATGCAGACAGAATGGCACATGGCAGCTGGAAATCTGATAATGTGCCCGACTGTGGTACAAAATCTGGACACCACCAGTTTAAACCAACATGACTGACAGCACTAAAAGGAACTGTAAGTGCCCACACACACCATTACAACTGACAGGCAGTTTAGCATCTTGTTTGTTACCATGTCTGTGTGGTTTGAAGGTGTGGGCCCTATGATGCTAAACATAATTTTTCAGCTGAAACTTCTTTTAATGACAACAATTTTCCACTGTTTTTGAGAAACCAAATGTCTCAAAACAGAAGTATCCGACCATGCTGATTCGCTTCCTTGTGGAAGCTGATTTTCCCCCGTTTCTTCTCTGCAGCTGTGGTGCCTGACACTCTCCCTCCCCATTAGATTTGTCCTGCATGGGAGAAGAGGAACCTCCCAACGCGCATTCTGTGTCATCTACGCTGGCACAATATGACCATATTAAATGTCCAACTGCCATCATTCCAAAAGGCTGTCGCAAATGTTAGCAGGACGTATAAGCCCCAAACCACTTCACAAAATCTGGCCCCTTGCATGGGTTTGCTCTTCTGGGTTCAGGTCAGACTATTAACATCACCATTTGCTAGTGTTTTCTTCAGCATAATATATCAAAATGCTGTGAAGTAACTGATAAGCAGGGTAACTTTTCATGGGTACATTAACAGCAAGGAGGCAGCTAGAAGACAAGACAGCAGTATTTCCAGAGGTAATTAAAAGACCATTACTTACTGACACAGAAGCTGCATTCCCTGGCCCATAGTTGCTAGGAATGTGTCGGAAACCTCTCTGAAGTGAAATGCCTGGAGGTGATGGTGCTCCCCTACAGCTTGACTGATTGATGGCAAATCCCATGGGAAATGGGTGGTAAGGATATACCCCAGAACATCCAGGGTACACTTTCGGAGGTTCTCTCTCCAGGTATTCTGGGTTGACCATGTATTCTGGAGGAAAAGCAGGATGAGCTAGGAGACAATGAGAAAACAACAAATAAAAGTATCCATGTAAGCCTATGGAGTTCAGAAGAAGTAGCTGCAGGACCAAATTCCACTCTCAGGCAGGAGAATCTGGCCCTTTGGTTTCATGCTTAATTCCTCATGAATTTATTTTATGATTTTTTAAGGAACTAAAGAAAGATGCAGCAGATGATACTGTAATGCAGAATGATCTGTGTTCTTTTCTGCCTTGTGCATTGTGAAGCTAGTCCTTAGTAAAACACTGGCTGCAGAATCTTACTCTTTCACTACATCAGCAACAGCAAAACAATCTACCTTAAGACTTTTAACTCTAGCAGAACTTAAAACAAAAATCTATAGAAATAATAAAGTTCTAACTTTAGTCCTATCTGTCGCTTCTTAAGTAAATTTACAAAGGCTCAGTTTTAGGGACATAGACAGGCAATTTCAGATGCAGGAATCAGTTACTTCCTTTGGTTTTTATCTTGCATCTGGAATCTTATGTGGCCTCTCTGAAGTCTTAAAAAAAGGGAGTGGTTATTTGAATACGAATAGGGTCTTCCTTGTCTGCACATCTTCCTGTTGGTAGAGAAATGGAAGAATTTGCTTCAAGAGTAGGTCGATTTCTGGAGTACTAGAATTATACTATTTGTCCCCAACCTTTTTTTTAACTGGTCAGCAGGTTAAAAATATTATTAAGGGAAGGACTGACAGGCACATGTACAGCAAGTGTCATCCATAAGCATCATTTTCTTAGGAAACAAAGCTAAAAAAAAAGGGGAACAGTTACTGACAGATTAGGTGGGAACTAGAGATGTCTGAAATGGCTCCTTCCTCTGGGCTTCTCAGAACAGCATTTTGTCTTGCAGGCTGCCAACTCTCCAGAGGCTCAGACTAATGACTACTGCAGTCAGTAGGGATTTCCGTAAAATTACTATAGTAAATAGTAATAGTATGAAGTTACAGTAATAAATAGTAATGAAATAGACAAGTCACATGAAAGACTCTATTAAAGGAAGCCATTTAGGAGGTAACAGACCATACAACTGTTCCACCTGCAAAATCTATGCTCTGCTCTTAAATACCAAATGCACTTTTACACCAAGTGATCCCAGCCAAGCTCAGTCTTTGCTACAGGAATTAAGACCAAAAGGTCTCTTTATTTTACAGTGCTATCATAAAACGCTTGCTTCAGGCAATTGCAGCAGTAACTTCCCCATTTACCTGCCATCGTTGAGTTTTTTAGCATTTTTGTTGCTGGAGGCTTGTGCCTGTGAATTTATAAACAGTGAGACAGAACTTAGAGAAACATGCACGAGCACTTGCAGTGCACAGTGGATCAGAGTTTGGTTTCCCTCCCAGACTAATCTCCCTCTCAGAGAAAAGCCACTTGCTTAAGCTGCAACTTTGCAGCGAGCGGCGAGGCTGAGCACATTGCTCCTGCTGCTGCAGAGCTGTGTGACCCACGTTGCAGACCCTGCAAAAGGGAAAATAAACGCAGGGTTCCACATTGAACATGCAAGCTGAGTACCTGTGTCCACTGAGGAAGGAAAGAGGGAGAGAGAGACAGCAGGCATGGCTCTCCGGGGAGCTGGAGCCTGAGGAACCAGCAGGTGCAAACTGCACAAGTGGCAGTGTTTGATCGGAGGAAAAGGAGGATGAACACAGAAAGAAAGATGGTGGGACAGGGGAAGAGGCTTTGGGGACAGGCACTTACCATAGTCCCAGAAGGGAGGCCCACTGGGAGGCGGTGGCGGCGGCCCCCTGCATGCCATGCCTTTGCCATTGCTGCCGGTGGGCTGGGTGCCCTTCATCCCTTCATGGCCGCTCTGCTCGGGGGCACCGGCCACCCCAGCAGCCACCCCAGGGCCTTCGCCCGGGGGAGCGGGCCCTGCGTCTGCCCCAGCCGGGGGGTCGGGCACCTGCTGCCTCAGGGCCTTCTGGGCTGCCATGATCTTCTGGCGCTCGGTGATGCGGGCGCACTTGTCGCACAGGCAGAGGCTCC